>NW_027438378.1:0-157094 GCF_000715075.1 Nicotiana tabacum | reverse complement strand
TTCACTCACATGGGCTAAATTTTTAGAGATGTTATTGAGATTTTGTTCCTCGAAGCCTTTGGAATACATGGCTTGAGCAGTTTGAGCAGTTTGTGCCAAAGTTCTATGATCGTATCAGAGTATGTTCTGAAGTTTAGGGAGTTGTCCAGATATGCACCTGCCTTGGTTTACACAATTAGAGATCGAGTCCGTCGATTAATCAAGAGGCTCAACTATGGTATTAGATTCAGCATGGCTCGATAGTTGGAGACTGATACTCCATACCAGCAGGTGGTAGAAATCACATAGAGATTGGAGGGTTTGCAAGGCTAGGAGACATGACAGGGAGGCCAAGAGTCCTCGAGATTCTGGTGGATATAGTGGTGTCCACCAGAAAGTTATATGTTGTGATATTGATACGCATGTGGTAGATTAAGGATTGGGGTCGAAATGCATATGGTGAGATAAGGTGGTCTTGGTATGCTTGTTGGTAGTAGAGGAACTACTTGAAGCCACGCGGTGTGATAAGGTGGGCTAAAACACGGGAAGCTATTTCGAAAAAATAATTTTCAAAACTAAATGCAAGGCTCCCGCGGTGATATAAGGAATGATTATGATTTGTTTTGTGATATGAGACTGTGAGGCAGTACCTCGTTGTGATGCTTGCTAATACCATTCAATTATATCACTTGTGTGTTTGTTGCTTTGTTTCCTTGTCATATTATTCATTGTTTACTTTCGTGATGCCTTAATTGCCTTAATTCAGTGTATCTATTCTTGGTATATTTTCTTCATTGTTTCATTTTTGTTGTTTATCATTATCACACTATCATATACCTGTTCAATTTTCTTATTTATTATAGTAGGGTGTTGACCTGACCTCATCACTACTCTACCGAGGTTAGCACTTATTGGGTACCGTTGTAGTCTACTCATTCTACACTTTTGCACATCCTTTTATGCAGATCCAGGTAGCCTTACTAGCCTAGGCACCGGCGAGTAGAGTTTAGATATGGATACTTCAAGGTATACCTGCCGGCGTCCGCGGGCCTCAAAGTCACCCTCTACCTAGTTCTATTTCATTTTCCCTTTTTATAGATAATGTTGTATGGGGATATTTAGTATACTGTTGTAGAGCTTGGGACTTGGTATCACCGGATGTTGGGAGTTTTATTCTGTTGAGTTGCAGAGTTCTTTTATGTTAGTTGTTGAGTTATTTGAAAGTTTTTATCATTTTCTCAGTTGAATTCTGCCTGAATGTTAGGCTTGCCTACTCTTAGAGACTAGGTTCCATCACGACATCCTACAGAGGAAAATTTGGTCAGTGACAAGTTGGTATCAGAGTCCTAGGTACATAGGTTTTACGTGTCAAAAGCAGGAATAGTAGAATCTCAAGGATGGATACAGAAACTTTTGTACTTATCTTCGAAAGGCTATGGAACATTTAGGAAACTTCACTTATTTGATCCCTTATCATGCGAATTTGTTGACTTTAGATTTCTAAATCTGTGTCTTTCTATTCTCCCACAGATGGTGAGTACATGCACCGGTGGATCAGACGATCAGATACCTGGGCCCCTTGATAGAGCCGTGAGAGGCCGGGGCTGGGGCCGAGGTCAGGGTCCGATAGAGGACAAGGAGGGGCATGTAGTATAGCCAAAGCAGCTGCACGAGCTACGACAGAGGAGCCACCGGTAGCTCTAGTTGGGTGGAAGGCACTTGCGGTGCTTGTTGCTACCCCTGCACTTCAAGAGACGCTCGCCCAATTCTTGAGCATATTTGGTAATCTAGCTCAGGCGGGGTTGATTCCACTTGAACCGGCAACATCTCAGGCTAGGGTAGGAGCGCAAACTCCAGAGGCCCATACCCCAGAGCAGTGATTCCATGTTGAGCAGGTCCCATAGGTTATACAAGTGCAGCTGGTTGTCCTAGTTCAGGCTGAGGCTAGGGCATCAACTTCTAAGGAGGAGTAGCTCAGTCTCGAGTGGTACAAAAAATACCATCCTCCGCCTTTCAGTGGCCTAGCTACAGAGGACGCATAAGGCTTTCTGGAAAAGTGCCACTGTATTCTCCATAACATGGGTATAGTGAAGACGAGCGGGGGTTCTTTCACTTCTTTCTAGCTATCGGGACTAACATACTAGTCTTGGTGGGCTTGGGAGGAGGCTAGCCCAATCGAGGCAGCTTCACTCACATAGGCTCAATTTTTAGAGATGTTATTGAGATTTTGTTCCCCGAAGCCTTTGGGATACATGGCTTGAGTAGCTTGAGCAGTTGTGCCAGGGTTCTATGATCGTATCAGAGTATGTTCTGAAGTTTAGTGAGTTGTTCAGATATGCACCTGCCTTGGTTTACACAATTAGAGATCGAGTCCGTCGATTTATCAAGAGGCTCAACTATGGTATTAGATTCAGCATGGCTCGATAGATGGAGACTGATACTCCATACCAGTAGGTGGTAGAAATCACAAGGAGATTGGAGGGTTTGCAAGGCCAGGAGACATGAAAGGGAGGCCAAGAGTCCTCAAGATTTTGGTGGATATAGTGGTGTCCACCAGAAAGTTATATGTTGTGATATTGATACGCATGTGGTGGATTAAGGATTGGGGTCGAAATGCATATGGTGAGATAAGGTGGTCTTGATATGCTTGTTGGTAGTAGAGGAACTACTTTTAGCCACGCGGTGTGATAAGGTGGGCTAAAACACGGGAAGCTATTTCGAAAAAATGATTTTCAAAACTAAATGCAAGGCTCCCGCGGTGATATAAGGAATGATTATGATTTGTTTTGTGATATGAGACTGTGAGGCAGTACCTCGGTAGTGATGCTTGCTAATACCATTCAATTATATCACTTGTGTGTTTGTTGCTTTGTTTCCTTGTCATATTATTCATTGTTTACTTTCGTGATGCCTTAATTGCCTTAATTCAGTGTATCTATTCTTGGTATATTTTCTTCATTGTTTCATTTATCTTGTTTATCATTATCACACTATCATATACCTGTTCAATTTTCTTATTTATTCTAGTAGGGTGTTGACCTGACCTCATCACTACTCTACCGAGGTTAGCACTTATTGGGTACCGTTGTAGTCTACTCATTCTACACTTTTGCACATCCTTTTATGCAGATCCAGGTAGCCTTACCAGCCTAGGCACCGGTGAGTATAGTTTAGATATGGAGACTTCAAGGTATACCTGCCGGCGTCTGCGGGCCTCGGAGTCACCCTCTACCTAGTTCTATTTCATTTTCCCTTTTTATAGATAATGTTGTATGGGGATATTTAGTATACTATTGTAGAGCTTGGGACTTGGTATCACCGGATGTTGGGAGTTTTATTCTGTTGAGTTGCAGAGTTCTTTTATGTTAGTTGTTGAGTTATTTGAAAGTTTTTATCATTTTCTCAGTTAAATTCTGCCCGAATGTTAGGCTTACCTACTCTTAGAGACTAGGTTCCATCACGACATCCTACAGAGGAAAATTTGGTCAGTGACAAGTTGGTATCAAAGCCCTAGGTACATAGGTTTTACGTGTCAAAAGCAGGAATAGTAGAATCTCAAGGATCGATACAGAAACTTTTGTATTTATCTTCGAGAGGCTATGGAACTGTTAGCAAACTTCACTTATTTGATCCCTTATCATGCGAATTTCTTGACTTTAGATTTCTAAATCTATGTCTTTATATTCTCTGATAGATGGTGAGGACATCCACTGCTGGATCCGATGATCAGATATTGTGCCCCCTGATAGAGCCGCGAGAGGCCGGGGCTGGGGCCGCGGTCAGGGTCCGGGAGAGGACAAGGAGGGGCATGTAGTGTAGCCAGAGCAGCTGCACGAGCTACGACAGAGGAGCCACCGGTAGCTTCACTTGGGAGGTAGGCACTTGCGGTGCTTGTTGCTACCCCTGCACTTCAAGAGACGCTCGCCCAGTTCTTGAGCATATTTGGTAATCTAGCTCAGGCGGGGTTGATTCCACTTGCAACGGCAACATCTCAGGCTAGGGTAGGAGCGCAAACTCCAGAGGCCCGTACCCCAGAGCAGTGATTCCATGTTGAGCAGGTTCCATAGGTTATACAAGTGCAGCTGGTTGTCCTAGTTCAGGCTGAGGTTAGGACATCAACTTCTAAGGAGGAGTAGCTCAGTCTCGAGTGGTACAAAAAATACCATCCTCCGCCTTTCAGTGGCCTAGCTACAGAGGACGCATAAGGCTTTCTGGAAAAGTGCCACTGTATTCTCCATAACATGGGTATAGTGAAGACGAGCGGGGGTTCTTTCACTTCTTTCTAGCTATCGGGACTAGCATACTAGTCTTGGCGGGCTTGGGAGGAGGCTAGCCCAACCGAGGCAGCTTCACTCACATAGGCTCAATTTTTAGAGATGTTATTGAGATTTTGTTCCCCGAAGCCTTTGGGATACATGGCTTGAGCAGCTTGAGCAGTTGTGCCAGGGTTCTATGATCGTATCAGAGTATGTTCTGAAGTTTAGTGAGTTGTCCAGATATGCACCTGCCTTGGTTTACACAATTAGAGATCGAGTCCGTCGATTTATCAAGAGGCTCAACTATGGTATTAGATTCAGCATGGCTCGATAGTTGGAGACTGATACTCCATACCAGTAGGTGGTAGAAATCACATGGAGATTGGAGGGTTTGCAAGGCCAGGAGACATGACAGGGAGGCCAAGAGTCCTCGAGATTCTGGTGGATATAGTGGTGTCCACCAGAAAGTTATATGTTGTGATATTGATACGCATGTGGTGGATTAAGGATTGGGGTCGAAATGCATATGGTGAGATAAGGTGGTCTTGATATGCTTGTTGGTAGTAGAGGAACTACTTTAAGCCACGCGGTGTGATAAGGTGGGCTAAAACACGGGAAGCTATTTCGAAAAAATGATTTTCAAAACTAAATGCAAGGCTCCCGCGGTGATATAAGGAATGATTATGATTTGTTTTGTGATATGAGACTGTGAGGCAGTACCTCGGTAGTGATGCTTGCTAATACCATTCAATTATATCACTTGTGTGTTTGTTGCTTTGTTTCCTTGTCATATTATTCATTGTTTACTTTCGTGATGCCTTAATTGCCTTAATTCAGTGTATCTATTCTTGGTATATTTTCTTCATTGTTTCATTTATCTTGTTTATCATTATCACACTATCATATACCTGTTCAATTTTCTTATTTATTCTAGTAGGGTGTTGACCTGACCTCATCACTACTCTACCGAGGTTAGCACTTATTGGGTACCGTTGTAGTCTACTCATTCTACACTTTTGCACATCCTTTTATGCAGGTCCAGGTAGCCTTACCAGCCTAGGCACCGGTGAGTAGAGTTTAGATATGGAGACTTCAAGGTATACCTGCCGGCGTCTGCGGGCCTCGGAGTCACCCTCTACCTAGTTCTATTTCATTTTCCCTTTTTATAGATAATGTTGTATGGGGATATTTAGTATACTGTTGTAGAGCTTGGGACTTGGTATCACCGGATGTTGGGAGTTTTATTCTGTTGAGTTGCAGAGTTCTTTTATGTTAGTTGTTGAGTTATTTGAAAGTTTTTATCATTTTCTCAGTTGAATTCTGCCTGAATGTTAGGCTTGCCTACTCTTAGAGACTAGGTTCCATCACGACATCCTACAGAGGAAAATTTGGTCAGTGACAAGTTGGTATCAAAGCCCTAGGTACATAGGTTTTACGTGTCAAAAGCAGGAATAGTAGAATCTCAAGGATGGATACAGAAACTTTTGTATTTATCTTCGAGAGGCTATGGAACTGTTAGCAAACTTCACTTATTTGATCCCTTATCATGCGAATTTCTTAACTTTAGATTTCTAAATCTATGTCTTTATATTCTCTCATAGATGGTGAGGACATCCACTGCTGGATCCGACGATCAGATATTGTGCCCCCTGATAGAGCCGCGAGAGGCCGGGGCTGGGGCCGCGGTCAGGGTCCGGGAGAGGACAAGGAGGGGCATGTAGTGTAGCCAGAGCAGCTGCACGAGCTACGATAGAAGAGCCACCGGTAGCTTCACTAGGGAGGTAGGCACTTGTGGCGCTTGTTGCTACCCCTGCACTTCAAGAGACGCTCGCCCAATTCTTGAGCATATTTGGTAATCTAGCTCAGGCGGGGTTGATTCCACTTGCAACGGCAACATCTCAGGCAAGGGTAGGAGCGCAAACTCCAGCGGCCCGTACCCCAGAGCAGTGATTCCATGTTTAGCAGGTCCCATAGGTTATACAAGTGCAGCTGGTTGTCCCAGTTCAGGCCGAGGATAGGGCATCAACTTCTAAGGAGGAGTAGCTCAGGCTCGAGTGGTACAAAAAATACCATCCTCCTTTTTTCAGTGGCCTAGCTACAGAGGATGCACAAGGCTTTCTGGAAAAGTGCCATTGTATTCTCCATAACATGGGTATAGTGAAGACGAGTGGGTGTTCTTTCACTTCTTTCTAGCTATCGGGACTAGCGTACTAGTCTTGGTGGGATTGGGAGGAGGCTAGCCCAACCGAGGCAGCTTCACTCACATGGGCTCAATTTTTTGAGATTTAATTGAGATTTTGTTCCCCGGAGCCTTTGGGATACATGGCGCGAGCAGTTTGAGCAGTTGTGCTAGGGTTCTATGATCGTATCAGAGTATGTTCTGAAGTTTAGTGAGTTGTCCAGATATGCACCTGCCTTGGTTTACACAATTAGAGATCGAGTCCGTCGATTTATCAAGAGGCTCAACTATGGTATTAGATTTATCATGGCTCGATAGTTGGAGACTGATACTCCATACCAGCAGGTGGTAGAAATCACATGGAGATTGAAGGGTTTGCAAGGCCAAGAGACATGACACGGAGGCCAGGAATCCTCGAGATTCTGGTGGATATAGTGGTGTCCACCAGAAAGTTATATGTTGTGATATTGATACGCATGTGATGGATTAAGGATTGGGGTCGGAATGCATATGGTGAGATAAGGTGGTCTTGATATGCTTGTTGGTAGTACAGGAACTACTTGAAGCCACGTGGTGTGATAAGGTGGGCTAATACACGGGAAGCTATTTCCAAAAAATGATTTTCAAAACTAAATGCAAGGCTCCCGCGGTGATATAAGGAATGATTATGATTTGTTTTGTGATATGAGACTGTGAGGTAGTACCTCGGTAGTGATGCTTGCTAATACCATTCAATTATATCACTTGTGTTTTGGTTGCTTTATTTCCTTGGCATATTATTCATTGTTTACTTTCGTGATGCCTTAATTGCCTTAATTCAGTGTATCTATTCTTGGTATATTTTCTTCATTTTTTCATTTTTGTTGTTTATCAGTATCACACTATCATATACCTATTCAATTTTCTTATTTATTCTAGTAGGTTGTTGACCTGACCTCATCACTACTCTACCGAGGATAGCACTTATTGGGTACCGTTGTAGTCTACTCATTCTACATTTTTGCACATCCTTTTATGCAGATCCAGGTAGCCTTACCAGCCTAGGCACCGGTGAGTAGAGTTTAGATATGGAGACTTCAAGGTATACCTGCCGGTGTCTGCGGGCCTCGGAGTCACCCTCTACCTAGTTCTATTTCATTTTCCCTCTTTATAGATAATGTTGTATGGGGATATTTAGTATACTGTTGTAGAGCTTGGGACTTGGTATCACCGGATGTTCGGAGTTTTATTCTGTTGAGTTTCAGAGTTCTTTTATGTTAGTTGTTGAGTTATTTGAAAGTTTTTATCATTCTCTCAGTTAAATTCTTCATGAATGTTAGGATTACCTACTCTTAGAGTCTAGGTTCCATCACGACGTCCTACAGAGGAAAATTTGGTCAGTGACAAGTTGGTATCAAAGCCCTAGGTACATAGGTTTTACGTGTCAAAAGCAAGAATAATAGAATCTCACGGATCGGTACAGAAACTTTTGTATTTATCTTCGAGAGGCTATCGAACTGTTAGGAAACTTCACTTATTTGATCCCTTATCATGCGAATTTCTTGACTTTAGATTTCTAAATATATGTCTTTCTATTCTCTCATAGATGGTGAGGACATCCACCGCTGGATCCGACGATCAGATATTGTGCCCCCTGATAGAGCCGCGAGAGGCCGGGGCTGGGGCCGCGGTCAGGGTCCGGGAGAGGACAAGGAGGGGCATGTAGTGTAGCCAGAGCAGCTGCACGAGCTACGACAGAGGAGCCACCGGTAGCTTCACTTGGGAGGTAGGCACTTGTGGCGCTTGTTGCTACCCCTGCACTTCAAGAGACGCTCGCCCAATTCTTGAGCATATTTGGTAATCTATCTCAGGCGGGGTTGATTCCACTTGCAACGGCAACATCTCAGGCTAGGGTGGGAGCGCAAACTCCAGCGGCCCGTACCCCAGAGCAGTGATTCCATGTTGAGCAGGTCCCATAGGTTATACAAGTGCAGCTGGTTGTCCCAGTTCAGGCCGAGGTTAGGGCATCAACTTCTAAGAAGGAGTTGCTCAGGCTCGAGTGGTACAAAAAATACCATCCTCCTTCTTTCAGTGGCCTAGCTACAGAGGACGCACAAGGCTTTCTGGAAAAGTGCCATTGTATTCTCTATAACATAGGTATAGTGAAGACGAGCGGGGGTTCTTTCACTTCTTTCTAGCTATCGGGACTAGCGTACTAGTCTTGGTAGGATTGGGAGGAGGCTAGCCCAACCGAGGCAGCTTCACTCGCATGGGCTGAATTTTTTGAGATTTAATTGAGATTTTGTTCCCCGGAGCCTTTGGGATAGATGGCGCGAGCAGTTTGAGCAGTTCTTCCAGGGTTCTATGATCGTATCAGAGTATGTTCTGAAGTTTAGTGAGTTGTCCAGATATGCACCTGCCTTGGTTTACACAATTAGAGATCGAGTCCTTCGATTTATCAAGAGGCTCAACTATGGTATTAGATTCAGCATGGCTCGATAGTTGGAGACTGATACTCCATACCAGCAGGTGGTAGAAATCACATGGAGATTGGAGGGTTTGCAAGGCCAGGAGACATGACAGGGAGGCCAAGAGTCCTCGAGATTCTGGTGGATATAGTGGTGTCCACCAGAAAGTTATATGTTGTGATATTGATACGCATGTGTGGATTAAGGATTGGGGTCGAAATGCATGTGGTGAGATAAGGTGGTCATGATATGCTTGTTGGTAGTAGAGGAACTACTTAAAGCCACGTGGTGTGATAAGGTGGGCTAAAACACGGGAAGCTATTTCGAAAAAATGATTTTCAAAACTAAATGCAAGGCTCCCGCGGTGATATAAGGAATGATTATGATTTGTTTTGTGATATGAGACTGTGAGGCAGTACCTCGGTAGTGATGCTTGCTAATACCATTCAATTATATCACTTGTGGTTTGGTTTCTTTGTTTCCTTGGCATATTATTCATTTTTTACTTTCGTGATGCCTTAATTGCCTTAATTCAGTGTATCTACTCTTGGTATATTTTCTTCATTGTTTCATTTTTTTGTTTATCATTATCACAGTATCATATACTTGTTCAATTTTCTTATTTATTAAAGTAGGGTGTTGACCTGACCTCATCACTACTCTACCGAAGTTAGCACTTATTGGGTACCGTTGTAGTCTACTCATTCTACACTTTTGCACATCCTTTTATGCAGATCCAGGTAGCCTTACCAGTTGTCACGCCCCGAACCTAGGAGCGAAACCAGCACCCGGTGCCTCACCTAATCTGGCGTACCATATTGCGACTAAGGGACTCTGAACATATAATGTCATACTTTGGCCATGGGGCCACCTTGCAAGACAATTTGCGAAGCAAAATATAAAAATGAATGAAAACAAGCGCTAACTAAACATCAATATAAAGCTAGGCCGACAAGGCCGTCATAGCTACTACAGCTGACAAACCACCAATTTATACAAACCCAACATACAACACTAACCAACAGGATATGTCTACAATCCTCTACTGATAGATGTACTGTGATCGGAACAGGGCCCCGACCTACCCATAACATATATACAGATATGGTGCACCCCAAGGTGAGGTACTGGGCCTGATGTAACCTTTCTCCAACAAATCTTTTAACTGCTCCTTCAACTCCTTCAATTTTCCAGGCGCCATTCTATACAGAGGGACGAATATTGGTTGAGTTCCTGGAAGCAAATCGATGCTAAAATCAATCTCTCGCTCTAGAGGAATACCTGGAAGCTCATCTGCAAACACATCTGCATACTCTTTGACTACGGGAATAGACTAAAGTGTAGGTATCTCAACATCTGCATCTCTAACTCGCACAATATGATAAATGTACCCTTTTGCGATCATTTTCCTTGCCTTTAGATAGGAAATAAACCTACCTCTGGGTGTTGGTGTATTACCTACCCATTCAAGGACTGGCTCACTCGAAAAATGAAATCTGACTGCCTTTGCTCGGCAATCAACTGTGGCATAGCAAGCTGCCAACCAGTCCATGCCCATGATAGCATCAAAATCCATCATCTCTAGCTCAACTAGGTCAGCTGAGTTCTGACGACTACAAATTGTCACCGTACAACCTCGGTAAACCCGTCTAGGAATAATCGATTCTCCGACCGGTGTAGATACCGCAAAAGGATCACTTAGTATTTCAGGCACTATACCAAACTTCCTCGTGACAAATGGGGTAATATACGATAAAGTAGATCCTGGGTCTATCAAAGCATAAGCATCGTGAGAGCAAATGGTTAATATACCTGTCACAACGTCTGGTGAAGACTCCTGGTCCTGTCGACCCGCTAAAGCATAGATACGGTTCTGATTACCACTTGAACTGGAACCTCTACCTCTGCCTCGACCTCTACCAGCCGAAGACTGAGACTCGCGCCTTGAAGGATGCACAGACATAGATGATCCTGTTGCTGAACTCGCTGGTTGTGCCATTCCCCCAGAATCTCTATTTGGGCAATCTCGCATCATATGCCTCGGACGCCCACATGTATAACAAGCATCAGAACCTGCTCGGCATTGACCCAAGTGTCCTCTACCACAGATGTCACACCGCGGAGGAAATGACCATGTCTGCGCAGAACCTCGTTGTCGCTGCAAACCCGATGCCCGTGAGCTCTCACCTGGTCCTGACTGAGTATAGCGGTAACCCTGTAACTGAGGTGGCGGAGGCTTAGGTGGCCGTCCAAAGTACTGAGTCCTATAACTACCCTGAGATTGCTCCTGAGACCTGGGAAATCTCATCCTTGTACGTTGCCCTTGCTCAGCCCTCTCTATACCTTGCTGCCGATGCCTACCCCTTTCTATATTCTGGGCGAATGCCTGAATCCGGGAGATATCAATACTATCCTGCAATGCAGCGGTGGCACATGCCTCGGTTAACTCTGGGGCTAACCTGCTATAAACCTGTGAATCCTGTCCCGCATAGTAGCAACAATGGATGGTGCATATCTGGCCAATGAGTCAAAACGGAGACTATACTCTCGAACACTCATATTACCCTGCTTGAGGGATAGAAACTGATCGACTCGAGCCTGTCGGATCTCCCGCGGTAAGTACTGGTCAAGGAAGGCATCTGAAAAATTCTCCCAAATAGCTTGAGGTGCATCACGTCCCCTGGACCTCTCCCATCCCTCGTACCAAAGGATGGCTATATCTCGGAGTCGAAAAGCTGCTAGCTCAACTGCCTCTTTCTCCGTGGCATGCATAACACGAAAGATCCTGTGAAGCTGATCTATGAAATCCTGCGGGTCCTCCCTCTGATCTGTCCCCGTGAACTCTGGGGGACTCAAAGCAATAAACTCTCGGACCCTTGAACTCCCAGACCCCTCAGAAGTTCCTGCACTAATTGATGCCCTAGCCTGTTGTTGGGTAGCTACCAACTGTGTCAACAAATGCACCGCACTTCTCAAGTACTGATCTAATGGAAGTGGAGGGGGAACTGGATGTGCGGTTTCCCTAGGAATCTCCGCAGTTGGTGGAGGAGCCGGTAATGGCTGAGTAGGGGTCTCCCCTTGAGCCTCAGACTGGGCCCCATCTACTGGGGGTACCCTGCTGGTCCCCTCACCTACTGCTGTATCTCTCCTCTGGCTATCCGTAGTCTTCCTAGTCACCGTCATCTGTGTATGCAAACACCAACAGATAAGTTTAATTCAAATTTCCTATAACTCAGTTCTATAGCACGATTTAGATTTCAAAGAAGGGTAACCAACCCCTAAATGCCCTGTAGTTCCCTGCTTATATAATGTGGTGCACAACACATCTATAAACAAGACCCTACTAGACACGGCTTGTAGACTCCCTAGGACAGAACTGCTCTGATACCAAGTTTGTCACGCCCCGAACCTAGGAGCGAAACCAGCACCCGGTGCCTCACCTAATCTGGCGTACCATATTGCGACTAAGGGACTCTGAACATATAATATCATACTTTGGCCATAGGGCCACCTTACAAGACAATTTGCGAAGCAAAATATAAAAATGAATGGAAACTAGCGCTAACTAAACATCAATATAAAGCTAGGCCGACAAGGCCGTCATAGCTACTACAGCTGACAAACCACCAATTTATACAAACCCAACATACAACACTAACCAACAGGATATGTCTACAAGCCTCTACTGATAGATGTACTATGATCGGAACAGGGCCCCGACCTACCCATAACATATATACAGATATACATAAGATGTACACAAAACTCTAGACCTGGCAACTCCGAAAGACGTGGAGCTTACCGATCAGGCGAAACTCGGGAAACACCTACTGAGGAGGTCTACCCGTCTGTCTGTCTGAACCTGCATGCATGAAATGCAGCGCTCCCAGAAAAGGGACGTCAGTACAAAATAATATACCGAGTATGTAAGGAAATAAAATAACTGAAAGCTGAAACTGAACTGATAATATGATAACTGAAATTAACTGGGAATCAAAGATGGTCTGGAGATATACTTACGTGCTGATACTGACTCAACTCTCTCAATACATTAAGTAAAATAAATGTCCGGCCCTATAAGGTTCGGTACGTGTAACTGCTCGGCCGTAGTAGGCTCGCTCATAAGCGCTCGGCCATACTGGGCATCTGTACCTCGGCCATCCTGGGCTCGCTCATAGGCGCTCGGCCACAGTAGGCTCGGTATATATAACTTACCATCTGATCAGAGGTTGCCCAATAGGGGCCTGCCCACCGATTATAGCTCGATGGTGGTGCAAATACTATAATATTGTGTGTATATATATATATATATATATATATATATATATATATATATATAGACCCTCTGCTCTCTTGACTGAATAAAGACAAAACTAAACTGAATATGAAGTCTCGATAAGGAATAATATTGTAACTTATGAGACTAGAATAATGTGAATAAATTCATGAATACGAACTTCTCTTTATGTCTCATTATTAACACATGTAGCTACGAGATCATGCCAAAATGAAGGAAGGGATTAGCCTTAACATACCTTATCACAATCTTCCCAATCACCAAGTTGAACTCACCTCTTTGCACCTTAATCTACAAGAATGATAATAATACTATCGTTAAGTTACGAGAGGTACAACTATCGCACAACGAACGACAAACTTATTTTGTATTAAAACGGGCACCATCTCCCCTATAATCCTTATTCCTCCAAATTCAAGATAACACCAACAATACAAGAACAGAAAAATAACAACATACATACATCATTTTCCAGCCCTATATACGCCATCAAACACTACAAAACAGCCCAACACACCCCAATCTCTTCATACTCAAAACGACCACCGTAGTAGTGTCAAACGACCCGGAAATGTTATGACGAACGACCAGCCAACCACCCTACATTTATATGGTGTTTCTACACCCCCTTCCTCCTCCAAAACTCCACAAAACAGTAGTAAAACACGCAGCCCAACAGCAACACAAAACAGTCCACAAAACAGTCCGCTACAAGTGAATAACTCGAACTCACGGCTTCCGATCACCGTCCCGTGAGTTCTTACAAGTATAGAACGACTTGCCATGAATTTATAGAAGAAAAAATGGATGAAAGAGAGCAGTAAAATCACCTTATTTGTTGGATAACTCAGCTCCTATCTTGGTCCTTCAAACTTTAGGTTTTACCTCTAATTAGAAATTGAAAGGGAGAGAAAATCAATTAGGGTTTGTGGGAATTTTTTGGGCGGATTATTTGCAGAGCTTATGTCTGGTTATTATGCTCTATTTTAAGTCTAATATATGAAGAAAATGGGCCTTTAAAAGGCCTCTTTGGACGACCCGAAATGGTCCATTTATGGGCTTTCATTTAAGCAAGTAGGTGACACACCTACTTGTCACCTAGCAGCTTGCGCAGTATCGCAAAAATGCCCATATCTCTCTACTCCGATGTCGTATTGACAAACGGTTTAATGCGTTGGAAAATAGACTCAAAGATATTTAATTTGATGGGTGGAACATCCCATAACTCTAATTATATTGGGAGAAAATTGCAGTTACATTTTACCCAAAGTTTCAGTAAAACTTATGAATGTAACTTGTGATGACTTTCATCGACTTTTGTTTCACAACTCGCTTGACTTAAAAACATAACACACGGATGTCATACGACTTATATAAATCATAACATAATCTCTTTATCAAGTTAATCACCCTAGTCTCACCCCAAAGGTACATGTTAAACATTCCCAACTTGTCGACTTTCGACGAAACATTGTTTTATTCAATTGCTTTAGCTTCTGAACTGTCCAACCCTCTTTGTACTTGTTGTTCATAATCTTCAATATTTGTAACCTCATAGGTAACATGATTAACTTACTTTATATACTTTTAAATATTATCTCATTTTTTGTCCTACATTAGTTTGTTACGACGCATTTTTACGTACAAAGATATAGGGTGTAACACCAGCCTAGGCACCGGTGAGTAGAGTTTAGATATGGAGACTTCAAGGTATACCTGCCGGCGTCTGCGGGCCTCGGAGTCACCCTCTTCCTAGTTCTATTTCATTTTCCCTTTTTATAGATAATTTTGTATGGGGATATTTAGTATACTGTTGTAGAGCTTGGGACTTGGTATCACCGGATGTTGGGAGTTTTATTCTGTTGAGTTGCAGAGTTCTTTTATGTTAGTTGTTGAGTTATTTGAAAGTTTTTATCATTTTCTCAGTTAAATTCTGCCTGAATGTTAGGCTTACCTACTCTTAGAGACTAGGTTCCATCACGACATCCTACAGAGGAAAATTTGGTCAGTGACAAGTTGGTATCAAAGCCCTAGGTACATAGGTTTTACGTGTCAAAAGCAGGAATAGTAGAATCTCACAGATCAGTACCGAAACTTTTGTATTTATCTTCGAGAGGCTATGGAACTGTTAGGAAACGTCACTTATTTGTTCCCTTATCATGCGAATTTCTTAACATTAGATTTCTAAATCTATGTCTTTCTATTCTCTCATAGATGGTGAGGACATCCACCGCTGGATCCAACGATCAGATATTGTGCCCCCTGATAGAGCCGCGAGAGGCCGGGGCTGGGGCCACGGTCAGGGTCCGGGAGAGGACAAGGAGGGGCATGTAGTGTAGCCAGAGCAGCTGCACGAGCTACGACAGAGGAGCCACCGGTAGCTTCAGTTGGGAGGTAGGCACTTGTGGCGCTTGTTGCTACCCCTACACTTCAAGAGACGCTCGCCCAATTCTTGAGCATATTTGGTAATCTAGCTCAGGCGGGGTTGATTCCACTTGCAACGGCAACATCTCAGGCTAGGGTAGGAGCGCAAACTCTAGCGGCCAGTACCCCTGAGCAGTGATTCCATGTTGAGCATGTCCCATAGGTTATACAAGTGCAGCTGGTTGTCCCAGTTCAGGCCGAGGTTAGGGCATCAACTTCTAAGGAGGAGTAGCTCAGGCTCGAGTGGTACAAAAATACCATCCTCCTTCTTTCAGTGGCCTAGCTACAGAGGACGCACAAGGCTTTCTGGAAAAGTTCCATTGTATTCTCCATAACATGGGTATAGTGGAGCCGAGCGGGGGTTCTTTCACTTCTTTCTAGCTATCGGGACTAGCGTACTAGTCTTGGTGGGATTGGAAGGAGGCTAGCCCAACCGAGGCAACTACACTCACATGGGCTCAATTTTTTGAGATTTAATTGAGATTTTGTTCCCCGGAGCCTTTGGGATACATGGCGCGAGCAGTTTAAGCAGTTGTGCCAGGGTTCTATGATCGTATCAGAGTATGTTCTGAAGTTTAGTGAGTTGACCAGATATGCACCTACCTTGGTTTACACCATTAGAGATCGAGTCCGTCGATTTATCAAGAGGCTCAACTATGGTATTAGATTCAGCATGGCTCGATAGTTGGAGACTGATACTCCATACCAGCAGGTGGTAGAAATCACATGGAGATTGGAGGGTTTGCAAGGCCAGGAGACATGACAGGGAGGCCAAGAGTCCTCGAGATTCTGGTGGATATAGTGGTGTCCACCAGAAAGTTATATGTTGTGATATTGATACGCATGTGGTGGATTAAAGATTGGGGTCGAAATGCATGTGGTGAGATAAAGTGGTCTTGATATGATTGTTGGTAGGAGAGAAACTACTTGAAGCCATGCGGTGTGATAAGGTGGCCTAAAACACGGGAAGCTATTTCGAAAAAATGATTTTCAAAACTAAATGCAAGGCTCCCGCGGTGATATAAGGAATGATTATGATTTGTTTTGTGATATGAGACTGTGAGGCAGTACCTCGGTAGTGATGCTTGCTAATACAATTCAATTATATCACTTGTGTGTTTGGTTGCTTTGTTTCCTTGGCATATTATTCATTGTTTACTTTCGTGATGCCTTAATTGCCTTAATTTAGTGTATCTATTCTTGGTATATTTTCTTCATTGTTTAATTTTTGTTGTTTATCATTATCACACTATCATATACCTGTTCAATGTTCTTATTTATTATAGTAGGGTGTTGACCTGACCTCATCACTACTCTACCGAGGTTAGGCTAGGCACTTACTGGGTACCGTTGTAGTCTACTCATTCTACACTTTTGCACATCCTTTTATGAAGATCCAGGTAGCCTTACCAGCCTAGGCACCGGTGATTAGAGTTTAGATATGGAGACTTCAAGGTATACCTGCCGGCGTCTGCGGGCCTCGGAGTCACCCTCTACCTAGTTCTATTTCATTTTCGCTTTTTATAGATAATGTTGTATGGGGATATTAAGTATACTGTTGTAGAGCTTGGGACTTGGAATCACCGGATGTTGGGAGTTTTGTTCTGTTGAGTTGCAGAGTTCTTTTATGTTAGTTGGTGAGTTATTTGAAAGTTTTTATCATTTTCTCAGTTAAATTCTGCCTGAATGTTAGGCTTACCTACTCTTAGAGACTAGGTTCGACATCCTACAGAGGAAAATTTGGTCAGTGACAAGTTGGTATCAAAGCCCTAGGTACATAGGTTTTACGTGTCAAAAGCAGGAATAGTAGAATCTCACGGATCGGTACAGAAACTTTTGTATTTATCTTCGAGAGGCTATGGAACTATTAGGAAACTTCACTTATTTGATCCCTTATCATGCGAATTTCTTGACTTTAGATTTCTAAATCTATGTCTTTCTATTCTCTCATAGATGGTGAGGACATCCACCGCTGGATCCGACGATCAGATATTGTGCCCCCTGATAGAGCCGCGAGAGGCCGGGGCTGGGGCCGCGGTCAGGGTCCGGGAGAGGACAAGGAGGGGCATGTAGTGTAGCCAGAGCAGCTGCACGAGCTACGATAGAGGAGCCACCGGTAGCTTCAGTTGGGAGGTAGGCACTTGTGGTGCTTGTTGCTACCCCTGCACTTCAAGAGATGCTCGCCCAGTTCTTGAGCATAATTGGTAATCTAGCTCAGGCGGGGTTGATTCCACTTACAACGGCAACATCTCAGGCTAGGGTAGGAGCGCAAACTCCAGCATCCCATACCCCAGAGCAGTGATTCCATGTTGAGCAGGTCCCATAGGTTATACAAGTGCAGCTGGTTGTCCCAGTTCAGGCCGAGGTTAGGGCATCAACTTCTAAGGAGGAGTAGCTCAGGCTCGAGTGGTACAGAAAATACAATCCTCCTTCTTTCAGTGGCCTAGCTACAGAGGACGCACAAGGCTTTCTGGAAAAGTGCCACTGTATTCTCCTTAACATGGGTATAGTGAAGACGAGCGGGGGTTCTTTCACTTCTTTCTAGCTATTGGGACTAGCGTACTAGTCTTGGCGGGATTGGGAGGAGGCTAGCCCAACCGAGGCAGTTCACTCACATGGGCTCAATTTTTTGAGATTTAATTGAGATTTTGTTCCCCGGAGCCTTTGGGATACATGGTGCGAGCAGTTTGAGCAGTTGTGCCAGGGTTCTATGATCGTATCAGAGTATGTTCTGAAGTTTAGTGAGTTGTCCAGATATGCTCCTGCATTGGTTTACACAATTAGAGATCGAGTCCGTGGATTTATCAAGAGGCTCAACTATGGTATTAGATTTAGCATGGCTCGATAGTTGGAGACTGATACTCCATACCAGCAGGTGGTAGAAATCACATGGAGATTGGAGGGTTTGCAAGGCCAGGAGACATGACAGGGAGGCCAAGAGTCCTCGAGATTCTGGTGGATATAGTGGTGTCCACCAGAAAGTTATATGTTGTGATATTGATACGCATGTGGTGGATTAAGGATTGGGGTCGAAATGCATATGGTGAGATAAGGTGGTCTTGATATGCTTGTTGGTAGTAGAGGAACTTCTTTAAGCCACGCGGTGTGATAAGGTGTGCTAAAACACGGGAAGCTATTTTGAAAAAATGATTTTCAAAACTAAATGCAAGGCTCCCGCGGTGATATAAGGAATGATTATGATTTGTTTTGTGATATGAGACTATGAGGCAGTACCTCGGTAGTGATGCCTCCTAATACCATTCAATTATATCACTTGTGTTTTGGTTACTTTGTTTCCTTGGCATATTATTCATTGTTTACTTTCGTGATGCCATAATTGCCTTAATTCAGTGTATCTATTCTTGGTATATTTTCTTCATTGTTTCGTTTTTGTTGTTTATCATTATCACACTATCATATACCTGTTCAAATTTCTTATTTATTATAGTAGGGTGTGGACCTGACCTCATCGATACTCTACCGAGGTTAGCACTTATTGGGTACCGGTGTAGTCTACTCATTCTACACTTTTGCACATCCTTTTATGCAGATCCAGGTAGCCTTACTAGCCTAGGCACCGGTGATTAGAGTTTAGATATGGAGACTTCAAGGTATACCTGCCGGCGTCTGCGGGCCTCGGAATCACCCTCTACCTAGTTCTATTTCATTTTCCCTTTTTATAGATATTGTTGTATGGGGATATTTAGTATACTGTTGTAGAGCTTGAGATTTGGTATCACCCGATGTTGGGAGTTTTATTCTGTTGGGTTGCAGAGTTCTTTTACGTTAGTTGTTGAGTTATTTGAAAGTTTTTATCATTTTCTCAGTTAAATTCTGCCTGAATGTTAGGCTTACCTACTCTTAGAGACTAGGTTCCATCACGACATCGTACAGAGGAAAATTTGGTCAGTGACAAGTTGGTATCAAAGCCCTAGGTACATAGGTTTTACGTGTCAAAAGCAGGAATAGTAGAATCTCACGGATCGATACAGAAACTTTTGAATTTATCTTCGAGAGGCTATGGAAATGTTAGGAAACTTCACTTATTTGATCCCTTATCATGCGAATTTCTTGACTTTAGATTTCTGAATCTATGTCTTTCTATTATCTCATATATGGTGAGGACATCCACCACTGGATCCGACGATCAGATATTGTGGCCCCTGATAGAGCCGCGAGATACCGGGGCTGGGGCCGCGGTCAGGGTCCGGGACAGGACAAGGAGGGGCATGTAGTGTAGCCAGAGCAGCTGCACGAGCTACGACAGAGGAGCCACCGGTAGCTTCAGTTGGGATGTAGGCACTTGTGGCGCTTGTTGCTACCCCTGTACTTCAAGGGACGCTCGCCCAATTCTTGAGCATATTTGGTAATCTAGTTCAGGCGGGGTTGATTTCACTTGCAACGGTAACATCTCAGGCTAGGGTAGGAGCTCAAACTCCAGCGGCCTGTACCCTAGAGCAGTGATTCCATGATGAGCAGGTCCCACAGGTTATACAAGTGCAGCTGGTTGTCCCATTTCAGGCCGAGGTTAGGGCATCAACTTCTATGGAGGAGTAGCTCAGGCTCGAGTGGTACTAAAAATACCATCCTCCTTCTTTCAGTGGCCTAGCTACAGAGGACGCACAAGGCTTTCTGGAAAAGTGCCACTGTATTCTCCATAACATGGGTATAGTGAAGACGAGCGGGGGTTCTTTAACTTCTTTCTTGCTATCAGGACTAGCGTACTAGTCTTGGTGGGATTGGGAGGAGGCTAGCCAAACCGAGGCAGCTTCACTCACAAGGGCTCAAATTTTTTAGATTTAATTGAGATTTTGTTCCCCGGAGCCTTTGGGATACATGGCGCGAGCAGTTTGAGCAGTTGTGCCAGGGTTCTATAATCGTATCAGAGTATGTTCTGAAGTTTAGTGAGTTCTCCAGATTTGCACCTGCCTTGGTTTACACAATTAGAGATCGAGTCAGTCGATTTATCAAGAGGCTCAACTATGGTATTAGATTCAGCATGGCTCGATAGTTGGAGACTGATACTCCATACCAGTAGGTGGTAGAAATCACATGGAGATTGGAGGGTTGGCAAGGCCAGGAGACATGACAGGGAGGCCAAGAGTCCTCGAGATTCTGGTGGATATAGTGGTGTCCACCAGAAAGTTATATGTTGTGATATTGTTAGACATGTGGTGGATTAAGGATTGGGTTCGAAATGCATGTGGTGAGATAAGGTGCTCCTAATATGCTTGTTGGTAGTAAAGGAAATACTTGAAGCCACGTGGTATGATAAGGTGGGCTAAAACACGGGAAACTATTTCGAAAAAATGATTTTCAAAACTAAATGCAAGGCTCCCGCGGTGATATAAGGAATGATTATGATTTGTTTTGTGATATGAGACTGTGAGGCAGTACCTCAGTACTGATGCTTGCTAATACAATTCAATTATATCAATTGTGTTTTGGTTGCTTTGTTTCCTTGGCATATTATTCATTGTTTACTTTCGTGATGCCTTAATTGCCTTAATTCAGTGTATCTATTCTTGGTATATTTTCTTCATTGTTTCATTTTTGTTGTTTATCATTATCACACTATCATATACCTATTCAATTTTCTTATTTATTATAGTAGGGTGTTGACCTGACCTCATCATTACTCTACCGAGGTTAGCACTTATTGGGTACTGTTGTAGTCTACTCATTCTACACTTTTGCACATCCTTTTATGTAGATCCAGGTAGCCTTACCATCCTAGGCACCGGTGATTAGAGTTTAGATATGGAGACTTCAAGGCATACCTGCCGATGTCTGCGGGCCTCGGAGTCACCTTCTACCTAGTTCTATTTCATTTTCCCTTTTTATAGATAATGTTGTATGGGGATATTTAGTATACTATTGTAGAGCTTGGGACTTGGTATCACCGAATGTTGGGAGTTTTATTCTGTTGAGTTGCAGAGTTCTTTTATATTAGTTGTTGAGTTATTTGAAAGTTTTTATCATTTTCTCAGTTAAATTCTGCCTGAATGTTAGGCTTACCTAATCCTAGAGACTAGGTTCCATCACGACATCGTACAGAGGAAAATTTTGTCAGTGACAAGTTGGTATCAAAGCCCTAGGTACATATGTTTTACGTGTCAAAAGCAGGAATAGTAGAATCTCACGGATCGGTACAGAAACTTTTGTATTTATCTTCGAGAGGCTATGGAACTGTTAGGAAACTTCACTTATTTGATCCCTTATCATGCGAATTTCTTGACTTTAGATTTCTAAATCTATGTCTTTCTATTCTCTCATAGATGGTGAGGACATCCACCGCTGGATCCGACGATCAGATATTGTGCCCCCTGATAGAGCCGTGATAGGCCGGGGCTGGGGCCACGGTCAGGGTCCGGGAGAGGACAAGGAGGGGCATGTAGTGTAGCCAGAGCAGCTGCATGAGCTACGATAGAGGAGCCACCGGTAGCTTCAGTTGGGAGGTAGGCACTTGTGGCGCTTGTTGCTAACCCTGCACTTCAAGAGACGCTCGCCCAATTCTTGAGCATATTTGGTAATCTAGCTCAGGCGGGGTTGATTCCACTTGCAACGGCAACATCTCAGGCTAGGGTAGGAGCTCAAACTCCAGCGGCCCGTACCCCAGAGCAGTGATTCCATGTTGAGCAGGTCCCATAGGTTATACAAGTGCAGCTGGTTATCCCAGTTCAGGCCGAGGTTAGGGCATCAACTTCTAAGGAGGAGTAGCTCAGGCTCGAGTGGTACAAAAAATACCATCCTCCTTCTTTCAGTGGCCTAGCTACAGAGGACGCACAAGGCTTTCTGGAAAAGTGCCACTGTATTCTCCATAACATGGGTATAGTGAAGACGAGCGGGGGTTCTTTCACTTCTGTCTACCTATCAGGACTAGCGTACTAGTCTTGGTGGGATTGGGAGGAGGCTAGCCCAACCGAGGCAGCTTCACTCACATGGGCTCAATTTTTTGAGATTTAATTGAGATTTTGTTCCCCGAAGCCTTTGGGATACATGGCGCGAGCAGTTTGAGCAGTTGTGCCAGGGTTCTATGATCGTATCAGAGTATGTTCTGAAGTTTAGTGAGTTGTCCAGATATGCACCTGCCTTGGTTTATACAATTAGAGATCGAGTCCGTCGATTTATCAAGAGGCTCAACTATGGTATTAGATTCAGCATGGCTCGATAGTTGGAGACTGATACTCCATACCAGCAGGTGGTAGAAATCACATGGAGATTGGAGGGTTTGCAAGGCTAGGAGACATGACAGGGAGGCCAAGAGTCCTCGAGATTCTGGTGGATATAGTGGTGTCCACCAGAAAGTTATATGTTGTGATATTGATACACATGTGGTGGATTAAGGATTGGGGTCGAAATGCATGTGGTGAGATAAGGTGGTCTTGATATGCTGTTGGTAGTAGAGGAACTACTTGAAGACACGTGGTTTGATAAGGTGGGCTAAAACATGGGAGTTTTACAGGCCTAGGAACCGGTGAGTAGAGTTTAGATATGGAGACTTCAAGGTATACCTACTGGCGTCTGCGGGCCTCGGAGTCACCCTCTTCCTAGTTCTATTTCATTTTCCAATTTTATAGATAATGTTGTATGGGGATATTTAGTATACTGTTGTAGAGCTTGGGACTTGGAATCACCGGATGTTGGGAGTTTTATTTTGTTGAGTTGCAGAGTTCTTTCATGTTAGTTGTTGAGTTATTTGAAAGTTTTTATCATTTTCTCACTTAAATTCTGCCTGAATGTTAGGCTTACCTACTCTTAGAGACTAAGTTCCATCACGACATCCTACAGAGGAAAATTTGGTCAGTGACAAGTTGGTATCAAAGCCCTAGGTACATAGGTTTTACGTGTCAAAAGCAAGAATAGTAGAATCTCACGGATCGGTACAGAAACTTTTGTATTTATCTTCGAGAGGCTATGGAACTGTTAGGAAACTTCACTTATTTGATCCCTTATCATGCGGATTTCTTGACATTAGATTTCTAAATCTATGTCTTTCTATTCTCTCATAGATGGTGAGGACATCCACCGCTGGATCCGACGGTCAGATATTGTGCCCCCTGATAGAGCCGCGAGAGGCCGGGGCTGGGGCCGCGGTCAGGGTCCGGGAGAGGACAAGGAGGGGCATGTAGTGTAGCCAGAGCAGCTGCACGAGCTACGATAGAGGAGCCACCGGTAGCTTCAGTTGGGAGGTAGGCACTTGTGGCGCTTGTTGCTACCCCTGCACTTTAAGAGACGCTCGCCTAATTCTTGAGAATATTTGGTAATCTAGCTCAGGCGGGTTGATTCCACTTGCAACGGCAACATCTCAGGCTAGGGTAGGAGCTCAAACTCCAGCGGCCCGTACCCCAGAGCAGTGATTCCATGTTGAGCAGGTCCTATAGGTTATACAAGTGCAGCTGGTTGTCCTAGTTCAGGCCGAGGTTAGGGCATCAACTTCTAAGGAGGTGTAGCTCAGGCTTGAGTGGTACAAAAAATACCATCCTCCTTCTTTCAGTGGCATAGCTACAGAGGACGCATAAGGCTTTCTGGAAAAGTGCCACTGTATTCTCCATAACATGGGTATAGTGAAGACGAGCGGGGGTTCTTTCACTTCTTTCTAGCTATTGGGACTAGCGTACTAGTCTTGGTGGGATTGGGAGGAGGCTAGCCCAACCGAGGCAGCTTCACTCACATGGGCTCAATTTTTTGAGATTTAATTGAGATTTTGTTCCCCGGAGCCTTTGGGATACATGGCGCGAGCAGTTTGAGCAGTTGTGCAAGGGTTCTATGATCGTATCAGAGTATGTTCTGAAGTTTAGTGAGTTGTCCAGATATGCACCTGCCTTGGTTTACACAATTAGAGATCGAGTCCGTCGATTTATCAAGAGGCTCAACTATGGTATTAGATTCAGCATGGCTCGATAGTTGGAGACTGATACTCCATACCAGTAGGTGGTAGAAATCACATGGAGATTGGAGGGTTTGCAAGGCCAGGAGACATGACAGGGAGGCCAAGAGTCCTCGAGATTATGGTGGATATAGTGGTGTCCACCAGAAAGTTATATGTTGTGATATTGATACGCATGTGGTGGATTAAGGATTGGGGTCGAAATGCATATGGTGAGATAAGGTGGTCTTGATATGCTTGTTGGTAGTAGAGGAACTACTTGAAGCCACGCGGTGTGATAAGGTGGGCTAAAACACGGGAAGCTATTTCGAAAAAATGATTTTCAAAACTAAATGCAAGGCTCCCGCGGTGATATAAGGAATGATTATGATTTGTTTTGTGATATGAGACTGTGAGGCAGTACCTCGGTAGTGATTCTTGCTAATACCATTCAATTATATCACTTGTGTGTTTGTTGCTTTGTTTCCTTGTCATATTATTCATTTTTTTCTTTCGTGATGCCTTAACTCAGTGTATCTATTCTTGGTATATTTTCTTCATTGTTTTATTTTTGTTGTTTATCATTATCACACTATCATATATCTGTTCAATTTTCTTATTTATTCTATTAGGGTGTTGACCTGACCTCATCAATACTCTACCGAGGTTAGCACTTATTAGGTACCGTTGTAGTCTACTCATTCTACACTTTTGCACATCCTTTTATGCAGATCCAGGTAGCCTTAGCAGCCTAGGCACCGGTGAGTAGAGTTTAGATATGGAGACTTCAAGGTATACCTGCCGGCGTCTGCGGGCCTCGGAGTCACCCTCTACCTAGTTCTATTTCATTTTCCCTTTTTATAGATAATGTTGTATGGGGATATTTAGTATACTGTTGTAGAGCTTGGGACTTGGTATCACCGGATGTTGGGAGTTTTATTGTGTTGAGTTGAAGAGTTCTTTTATGTTAGTTGTTGAGTTATTTGAATGTTTTTATCATTTTCTCAGTTAAATTCTGCCTGAATGTTAGGCTTACCTACTCTTAGAGACCAGGTTCCATCACGACATCCTAAAGAGGAAAATTTGGTCAGTGACAAGTTGGTATCAAAGCCCTAGGTACATAGGTTTTACGTGTCAAAAGCAGGAATAGTAGAATCTCACGGATCGGTACAGAAACTTTTGTGTTTATCTTCGAGAGGCTATGGAACTGTTAGGAAACTTCATTTATTTGATCCCTTATCATGCGAATTTCTTGACGTTAGATTTCTAAATCTATGTCTTTCTATTCTCTCATAGATGGTGAGGACATCCACCGCTGGATCCGACGATCAGATATTGTGCCCCCTGATAGAGCCGCGAGAGGCCGGGGCTGGGGCCGCGGTCAGGGTCCGGGAGAGGACAAGGAGGGGCATGTAGTGTAGCCAGAGCAGCTGCACGAGCTACGACAGAGGAGCCACCGGTAGCTTCAGTTGGGAGGTAGGCACTTGTGGCGCTTGTTGCTACCCCTGCACTTCAAGAGATGCTCACCCAATTCTGGAGCATATTTGGTAATCTAGCTCAAGCGGGGTTGATTCCACTTGCAACGGCAACATCTCAGGCTAGGGTAGGAGCTCAAACTCCAGCGGCCCGTACCCCAAAGTAGTGATTCCATGTTGAGCAGGTCCCATAGGTTATACAAGTGCAGCTGGTTGTCCTAGTTCAGGCCGAGGTTAGGGCATCAACTTCTAAGGAGGTGTAGCTCAGGCTTGAGTGGTACAAAAAATACCATCCTCCTTCTTTCAGTGGCATAGCTACAGAGGACGCATAAGGCTTTCTGGAAAAGTGCCACTGTATTCTCCATAACATGGGTATAGTGAAGACGAGCGGGGGTTCTTTCACTTCTTTCTAGTTATCGGGACTAGCGTACTAGTCTTGGTGGGATTGGGAGGAGGCTAGCCCAACCGAGGCAGCTTCACTCACATGGGCTCAATTTTTTGAGATTTAATTGAGATTTTGTTCCCCGGAGCCTTTGGGATACATGGCGCGAGCAGTTTGAGCAGTTGTGCAAGGGTTCTATGATCGTATTAGAGTATGTTCTGAAGTTTAGTGAGTTGTCCAGATATGCACCTGCCTTGGTTTACACAATTAGAGATCGAGTCCGTCGATTTATCAAGAGGCTCAACTATGGTATTAGATTCAGCATGGCTCGATAGTTGGAGACTGATACTCCATACCAGCAGGTGGTAGAAATCACATGGAGATTGGAGGGTTTGCAAGGCCAGGAGACATGACAGGGAGGCCAAGAGTCCTCGAGATTCTGGTGGATATTGTGGTGTCCACCAGAAAGTTATATGTTGTGATATTGATACGCATGTGGTGGATTAAGGATTGGGGTCGAAATGCATATGGTGAGATAAGGTTGTCTTGATATGCTTGTTCGTAGTAGAGGAACTACTTGAAGCCACGCGGTCTGATAAGGTGGGCTAAAACACCGGAAGCTATTTCGAAAAAATGATTTTCAAAACTAAATGCAAGGCTCCCGCGGTGATATAAGGAATGATTATGATTTGTTTTGTGATATGAGACTGTAAGGCAGTACCTCGGTAGTGATTCTTGCTAATACCATTCAATTATATCACTTGTGTATTTGTTGCTTTGTTTCCTTGTCATATTATTCATTGTTTACTTTCGTGATGCCTTAATTCCATGTATCTATTCTTGGTATATTTTCTTCATTGTTTCATTTTTGTTGTTTATCATTATCACACTATCATATACCTGTTCAATTTTCTTATTTATTCTAGTAGGGTGTTGACCTGACCTCATCACTACTCTACCGAGGTTAGCACTTATTGGGTACCGTTGTAGTCTACTCATTCTACACTTTTGCACATCCTTTTATGCAGATCCAGGTAGCCTTACCAGCCTAGGCACCGGTGAGTAGAGTTTAGGTATGGAGACTTCAAGGTATACCTGCCGGCGTCTGCGGGCCTCGGAGTCACCCTCTACCTAGTTCTATTTCATTTTCCCTTTTTATAGATAATGTTGTATGGGGATATTTAGTATACTGTTGTAGAGCTTGGGACTTGGTATCACCGGATGTTGGGAGTTTTATTCTGTTGAGTTGAAGAGTTCTTTTATGTTAGTTGTTGAGTTATTTAAAAGTTTTTATCATTTTCTTAGTTAAATTCTGCCTGAATGTTAGGCTTACCTACTCTTAGAGACTAGGTTCCACCACGACATCCTACAGAGGAAAATTTGGTCAGTGAGAAGTTGGTATCAAAGCCCTAGGTACATAGGTTTTACGTGTCAAAACCAGGAATAGTAGAATCTCACGGATCGGTACAGAAACTTTTGTATTTATCTTCGAGAGGTTATGGAACTGTTAGGAAATTATCATGCGAATTTCTTGACTTTAGATTTCTAAATCTATGTCTTTCTATTCTCTCATAGATGGTGAGGACATCCACCGCTGGATCCTACGATCAGATATTGTGCCCCCTGATAGAGCCGCGAGAGGCCGGGGCTGGGGCCGAGGTCAGGGTCCGGGAGAGGACAAGGAGGGGCATGTAGTGTAGCTAGAGCAGCTGCACGAGCTACGACAGAGGAGCCACCGGTAGCTTCAGTTGGGAGGTAGGCACTTGTGGCGCATGTTGCTACCCCTGCACTTTAAGAGACGCTCGCCCAATTCTTGAGCATATTTGGTAATCTAGCTCATGCGGGGTTGATTCCACTTGCAACGGCAACATCTCAGGCTAGGGTAGGAGCTCAAACTCCAGTGGCCCGTACCCCAGAGCAGTGATTCCATGTTGAGCAGGTCCCATAGGTTATACAAGTACAGCTGGTTGTCCCAGTTCAGGCCGAGGTTAGGGCATCAACTTCTAAGGAGGAGTAGCTCAGGCTCGAGTGGTACAAAACATACCATCCTCCTTCTTTCAGTGGCCTAGCTACAGAGGACGCACAAGGCTTTCTGGAAAAGTGCCACTGTATTCTACATAACATGGGTATAGTGAAGATGAGCAGGGGTTCATTCACTTCTTTCTAGCTATCGGGACTAGCGTACTAGTCTTGGTGGGATTGGGAGGAGGCTAGCCCAACCGAGGCAGCTTCACTCACATAGGCTCAATTTTTTGAGATTTAATTGAGATTTTGTTCCCCGGATCCTTTGGGATACATGGCGCGAGCAGTTTGAGCAGTTGTGCCAGGGTTCTATGATCGTATCAGAGTATGTTCTGAAGTTTAGTGAGTTGTCCAGATATGCACCTGCCTTGGTTTACACAATTAGAGATCGAGTCCGTCGATTTATCAAGAGGCTCAACTATGGTATTAGATTCAGCATGGCTCGATAGTTTGAGACTGATACTCCATACCAGCAGGTGGTAGAAATCACATGGAGATTGGAGGGTTTGCAAGGCCAGGAGACATGACAGGGAGGCCAAGAGTCCTCGAGATTCTGGGTGGATATAGTGGTGTCCACCAAAAAGTTATATGTTGTGATATTGATACGCATGTGGTGGATTAAGGATTGGGGTCGAAATGCATATGGTGAGATAAGGTGGTCTTGATATGCTTGTTGGTAGTAGAGGAACTACTTGAAGCCACGCGGTGTGATAAGGTGGGCTAAAACACGGGAAGCTATTTCGAAAAAATGATTTTCAAAACTAAATGCAAGGCTCCCGCGGTGATATAAGGAATGATTACGATTTGTTTTGTAATATGAGACTGTGAGGCAGTACCTCGGTAGTGATGCTTCCTAATACCATTCAATTATATCACTTGTGTTTTTGTTGCTTTGTTTCCTTGTCATATTATTCATTGTTTACTTTCGTGATGCCTTAATTGCCTTAATTCAGTGTATCTATTCTTGGTATATTTTCTTCATTGTTTCATTTTTGTTGTTTATCATTATCACACTATCATATACCTGTTCAATTTTCTTATTTATTCTAGTAGGGTGTTAACCTGACCTCATCACTACTCTACCGAGGTTAGCACTTATTGGGTACCGTTGTAGTCTACTCATTCTACACTTTTGCACATCCTTTTATGCAGATCCAGGTAGCCTTACCAGTCTAGGCACCGGTGAGTAGAGTTTAGATATGGAGACTTCAAGGTATACCTGCCGGCGTCTGCGGGCCTCGGAGTCACCCTCTACCTAGTTCTATTTCATTTTCCCTTTTTATATATAATGTTGTATGGGGATATTTAGTATACTGTTGTAGAGCTTGGGACTTGGTATCACCGGATGTTGGGAGTTTTATTCTGTTGAGTTGCAGAGTTCTTTTATATTAGTTGTTGAGTTATTTGAAAGTTTTTATCATTTTCTCAGTTAAATTCTGCCTGAATGTTAGGCTTACCTACTTTTAGAGACTAGGTTCCATCACGACATCCTACAGAGGAAAATTTGGTCAGTGACAAGTTGGTATCAAAGCCCTAGGTACATAGGTTTTACATGTCAAAAGCAGGAATAGTAGAATCTCATGGATCGGTACAGAAACCTTTGTATTTATCTTCGAGAGGCTATGGAACTGTTAGGAAACTTCACTTATTTGATCCCTTATCATGCGAATTTCTTGACCTTAGATTTCTAAATCTATGTCTTTCTATTCTCTCATAGATGGTGAGGACATCCACCGCTGGATCCTACGATCAGATATTGTGCCCCCTGATAGAGCCGCGAGAGGCCGGGGCTGGGGCCGCGGTCAGGGTCCGGGAGAGGTCAAGGAGGGGCATGTAGTGTAGCCAGAGCAGCTGCACGAGCTACGACAGAGGAGCCACCGGTAGCTTCAGTTGGGAGGTAGGCACTTGTGGCGCTTGTTGCTACCCCTGCACTTTAAGAGACGCTCGCCCAATTCTTGAGCATATTTGGTAATCTAGCTCATGCGGGGTTGATTCCACTTGCAACGGCAACATCTCAAGCTAGGGTAGGAGCTCAAACTCCAGCGGCCCGTACCCCAGAGCAGTGATTCCATGTTGAGCATGTCCCATAGGTTATACAAGTGCAGCTGGTTGTCCCAGTTCAGGCCGAGGTTAGGGCATCAACTTTTAAGGAGGAGTAGCTCAGGCTCGAGTGGTACAAAAAATACCATCCTCCTTTTTTCAGTGGCCTAGCTACAGAGGACGCACAAGGCTTTCTGGAAAAGTGCCACTGTATTCTCTATAACATGGGTATAGTGAAGACGAGCGGGGGTTCTTTCACTTCTTTCTTGCTATCGGGACTAGCGTACTAGTCTTGGTGGGATTGGGAGGAGGCTAGCCCAACCGAGGCAGCTTCACTCACATGGGCTAAATTTTTTGAGATTTAATTGAGATTTTGTTCCCCGGAGCCTTTGGGATACATGGCGCGAGTAGTTTGAGCAGTTGTGCCAGGGTTCTATGATCGTATCAGAGTATGTTCTGAAGTTTAGTGAGTTGTCCAGATATGCACCTGCCTTGGTTTACACAATTAGAGATCGAGTCCGTCGATTTATCAAGAGGCTCAACTATGGTATTAGATTTAGCATGGCTCGATAGTTGGAGACTGATACTCCATACCCGCAGGTGGTGGAAATCACATGGAGATTGGAGGGTTCGCAAGGACAGGAGACATGACAGGGAGGCCAAGAGTCCTCGAGATTCTGGTGGATATAGTGGTGTCCACCAGAAAGTTATATGTTGTGATATTGATACGCATGTGGTGGATTAAGGATTGGGGTCGAAATGCATATGGTGAGATAAGGTGGTCTTGATATGCTTGTTGGTAGTAGAGGAACTACTTGAAGCCACGCGGTGTGATAAGGTGGGCTAAAACACGGGAAGCTATTTCGAAAAAATGATTTTCAAAACTAAATGCAAGGCTCCCGCGGTGATATAAGGAATGATTATGATTTGTTTTGTGATATGAGACTGTGAGGCAGCACCTCGGTAGTGATGCTTGCTAATACCATTCAATTATATCACTTGTGTGTTTGTTGCTTTGTTTCCTTGTCCTATTATTCATTGTTTACTTTCGTGATGCCTTAATTGCCTTAATTCGGTGTATCTATTCTTGGTATATTTTCTTCATTGTTTCATTTTTGTTGTTTATCATTATCACACTATCATATACCTGTTTAATTTTCTTATTTATTCTAGTAGGGTGTTGACCTGACCTCATCACTACTCTACCGAGGTTAGCACTTATTGGGTACCGTTGTAGTCTACTCATTCTACACTTTTGCACATCCTTTTATGCAGATCAAGGTAGCCTTACCAGCCTAGGCACCGGTGATTAGAGATTAGATATGGAGACTTCAAGGCATACCTACCGGCGTCTGCGGGCCTCGGAGTCACCCTCTACCTAGTTCTATTTCATTTTCCCTTTTTATAGATAATGTTGTATGGGGATATTTAGTATACTGTTGTAGAGCTTGGGACTTGGTATATCCTAATGTTGGGAGTTTTATTTTGTTGAGTAGCAGAGTTCTTTTATGTTAGTTGTTGAGTTATTTGAAAGTTTTTATCATTTTCTCAGTTAAATTCTACCTGAATGTTAGGCTTACCTACTCTTAGAGACCAGGTTCCATCACGACATCCTACAGAGGAAAATTTGGTCAGTGACAAGTTGGTATCAAAGCCCTAGGTACATAGGTTCTACGGGTCAAAAGCAGGAATAGTAGAATCTCACGGATCGGTATAGAAACTTTTGTATTTATCTTCGAGAGGCTATGGAACTCTTAGGAAACTTCACTTATTTGATCCCTTATCATGCGAATTTCTTGACTTTAGATTTCTAAATCTATGTCTTTCTATTCTCTCATAGATGGTGAGGACATCCACCGCTGGATCTGACGATCAGATACCCTCGCCCCCTGATAGAGCCGCGAGAGGCCGGGGCTGGGGCCGCGGTCAGGGTTCGGGAGAGGACAAGGAGGGGCATGTAGTGTAGCCAGAGCAGCTGCACGAGCTACGACAGAGGAGCCACCGGTAGCTTCAGTTGGGAGGTAGGCACTTGTGGCGCTTGTTGCTACCCCTGCACTTTAAGAGACGCTCGCCCAATTCTTGAGCATATTTGGTAATCTAGCTCATGCGGGGTTGATTCCACTTGCAACGGCAACATCTCAAGCTAGGGTAGGAGCTCAAACTCCAGCGGCCCGTACCCCAGAGCAGTGATTCCATGTTGAGCATGTCCCATAGGTTATACAAGTGCAGCTGGTTGTCCCAGTTCAGGCCGAGGTTAGGGCATCAACTTTTAAGGAGGAGTAGCTCAGGCTCGAGTGGTACGAAAAATACCATCCTCCTATTTTCAGTGGCCTAGCTACAGAGGACGCACAAGGCTTTCTGGAAAAGTGCCACTGTATTCTCTATAACATGGGTATAGTGAAGACGAGCGGGGGTTCTTTCACTTCTTTCTTGCTATCGGGACTAGCGTACTAGTCTTGGTGGGATTGGGAGGAGGCTAGCCCAACCGAGGCAGCTTCACTCACATGGGCTCAATTTTTTGAGATTTAATTGAGATTTTGTTCCCCGGAGCCTTTGGGATACATGGCGCGAGTAGTTTGAGCAGTTGTGCCAGGGTTCTATGATCGTATCAGAGTATGTTCTGAAGTTTAGTGAGTTGTCCAGATATGCACCTGCCTTGGTTTACACAATTAGAGATCGAGTCCGTCGATTTATCAAGAGGCTCAACTATGGTATTAGATTTAGCATGGCTCGATAGTTGGAGACTGATACTCCATACCCGCAGGTGGTGGAAATCACATGGAGATTGGAGGGTTTGCAAGGACAGGAGACATGACAGGGAGGCCAAGAGTCCTCGAGATTCTGGTGGATATAGTGGTGTCCACCAGAAAGTTATATGTTGTGATATTGATACGCATGTGGTGGATTAAGGATTGGGGTCGAAATGCATGTGATGAGATAAGGTGGTCTTGATATGCTTGTTGGTAGTAGAGGAACTACTTGAAGCCACGCGGTGTGATAAGGTGGGCTAAAAGACGGGAAGCTATTTCGAAAAAATGATTTTCAAAACTAAATGCAAGGCTCCCGCGGTGATATAAGGAATGATTATGATTTGTTTTGTGATATGAGACTGTGAGGCAGCACCTCGGTAGTGATGCTTGCTAATACCATTCAATTATATCACTTGTGTTTTGGTTGCTTTGTTTCCTTGGCATATTATTCATTGTTTACTTTCGTGATGCCTTAATTCAGTGTATCTATTCTTGGTATATTTTCTTCATTGTTTCATTTTTGTTGTTTATCATTGTCACACTATCATATACCTGTTCAATTTTCTTATTTATTATAGTAGGGTGTTGAACTGACCTCATCACTACTCTACCGAGGTTAGCACTTATTGGGTACCGTTGTAGTCTACTCATTCTACACTTTTGCACATCCTTTTATGCAGATCAAGGTAGCCTTACCAGCCTAGGCACCGGTGATTAGAGATTAGATATGGAGACTTCAAGGCATACCTACCGGCGTCTGCGGGCCTCGGAGTCACCCTCTACCTAGTTCTATTTCATTTTCCCTTTTTATAGATAATGTTGTATGGGGATATTTAGTATACTGTTGTAGAGCTTGGGACTTGGTATATCCTAATGTTGGGAGTTTTATTTTGTTGAGTAGCAGAGTTCTTTTATGTTAGTTGTTGAGTTATTTGAAAGTTTTTATCATTTTCTCAGTTAAATTCTACCTGAATGTTAGGCTTACCTACTCTTAGAGACCAGGTTCCATCACGACATCCTACAGAGGAAAATTTGGTCAGTGACAAGTTGGTATCAAAGCCCTAGGTACATAGGTTCTACGGGTCAAAAGCAGGAATAGTAGAATCTCACGGATCGGTATAGAAACTTTTGTATTTATCTTCGAGAGGCTATGGAACTCTTAGGAAACTTCACTTATTTGATCCCTTATCATGCGAATTTCTTGACTTTAGATTTCTAAATCTATGTCTTTCTATTCTCTCATAGATGGTGAGGACATCCACCGCTGGATCTGACGATCAGATACCCTCGCCCCCTGATAGAGCCGCGAGAGGCCGGGGCTGGGGCCGCGGTCAGGGTTCGGGAGAGGACAAGGAGGGGCATGTAGTGTAGCCAGAGCAGCTGCACGAGCTACGACAGAGGAGCCACCGGTAGCTTCAGTTGGGAGGTAGGCACTTGTGGCGCTTGTTGCTACCCCTGCACTTTAAGAGACGCTCGCCCAATTCTTGAGCATATTTGGTAATCTAGCTCATGCGGGGTTGATTCCACTTGCAACGGCAACATCTCAAGCTAGGGTAGGAGCTCAAACTCCAGCGGCCCGTACCCCAGAGCAGTGATTCCATGTTGAGCATGTCCCATAGGTTATACAAGTGCAGCTGGTTGTCCCAGTTCAGGCCGAGGTTAGGGCATCAACTTTTAAGGAGGAGTAGCTCAGGCTCGAGTGGTACGAAAAATACCATCCTCCTATTTTCAGTGGCCTAGCTACAGAGGACGCACAAGGCTTTCTGGAAAAGTGCCACTGTATTCTCTATAACATGGGTATAGTGAAGACGAGCGGGGGTTCTTTCACTTCTTTCTTGCTATCGGGACTAGCGTACTAGTCTTGGTGGGATTGGGAGGAGGCTAGCCCAACCGAGGCAGCTTCACTCACATGGGCTCAATTTTTTGAGATTTAATTGAGATTTTGTTCCCCGGAGCCTTTGGGATACATGGCGCGAGTAGTTTGAGCAGTTGTGCCAGGGTTCTATGATCGTATCAGAGTATGTTCTGAAGTTTAGTGAGTTGTCCAGATATGCACCTGCCTTGGTTTACACAATTAGAGATCGAGTCCGTCGATTTATCAAGAGGCTCAACTATGGTATTAGATTTAGCATGGCTCGATAGTTGGAGACTGATACTCCATACCCGCAGGTGGTGGAAATCACATGGAGATTGGAGGGTTTGCAAGGACAGGAGACATGACAGGGAGGCCAAGAGTCCTCGAGATTCTGGTGGATATAGTGGTGTCCACCAGAAAGTTATATGTTGTGATATTGATACGCATGTGGTGGATTAAGGATTGGGGTCGAAATGCATGTGATGAGATAAGGTGGTCTTGATATGCTTGTTGGTAGTAGAGGAACAACTTGAAGCCACGCGGTGTGATAAGGTGGGCTAAAAGACGGGAAGCTATTTCGAAAAAATGATTTTCAAAACTAAATGCAAGGCTCCCGCGGTGATATAAGGAATGATTATGATTTGTTTTGTGATATGAGACTGTGAGGCAGCACCTCGGTAGTGATGCTTGCTAATACCATTCAATTATATCACTTGTGTTTTGGTTGCTTTGTTTCCTTGGCATATTATTCATTGTTTACTTTCGTGATGCCTTAATTCAGTGTATCTATTCTTGGTATATTTTCTTCATTGTTTCATTTTTGTTGTTTATCATTGTCACACTATCATATACCTGTTCAATTTTCTTATTTATTATAGTAGGGTGTTGAACTGACCTCATCACTACTCTACCGAGGTTAGGGTTGGCACTTACTGGGTACCGTTGTAGTCTACTCATTCAACACTTTTGCACATCCTTTTATGCAGATCCAGGTATCCTTACCAGCCTAGGCACCGGTGAGTAGAGTTTAGATATAGAGTCTTCAAGGTATACCTGCCGGCGTCCGCGGGCCTCAGAGTCACCCTCTACCTAGTTCTATTTCATTTTCCCTTTTTATAGATAATGTTGTATAGGGATATTTAGTACACTGTTGTAAAGCTTGGGACTTAGTATCACCGGATGTTGGGAGTTTTGTTCTGTTGAGTTGCAGAGTTCTTTTATGTTAGTTGTTGAGTTATTTGAAAGTTTTTATCATTTTCTCACTTAAATTCTACCTGAATATTTGGCTTACCTACTCTTAGAGACTAGGTTCCATCCCGACATCCTACAGAGGAAAATTTGGTCAGTGACAAGTTGGTATCAGAGTCCTAAGTACATAGGTTTTACATGTCAAAAGCAGGATTAGTAGAATCTCATGGATCGGTACAGAAACTTTTGTACTTATCTTCGAAAGGCTATGGAACATTTAGGAAACTTCACTTATTTGATCCCTTATCATGCGAATTTGTTGACTTTAGATTTCTAAATCTATGTCTTTCTATTCTCTCACAGATGGTGAGTACATGCACCGGTGGATCCGACGAGCAGATACCTGTGCCCCCTGATAGAGCCGTGAGAGGCCGGGGCTGGGGCCAAGGTCTGGGTCCGGTAGAGGACAAGGAGGGGCATGTAGTATAGCCAAAGCAGCTGCACGAGCTACGACAGAGGAGCCACCGGTAGCTCTAGTTGGGAGGTAGGCACTTGCGGTGCTTGTTGCTACCCCTGCACTTCAAGAGACGCTCGCCCAGTTCTAGAGCATATTTGGTAATCTAGCTCAGGCGGGGTTGATTCCACTTGCAACGGAAATATCTCAGGCTAGGGTAGGAGTGCAAACTCCAGCGGCCCGTACCCCAGAGCAGTGATTCCATGTTGAGCAGGTCCCATAGGTTATACAAGTGCAGCTGGTTGTCCCAGTTCAGGCCGAGGTTAGGGCATCAACTTCTAAAGAGGAGTAGCTCAGGCTTGAGTGGTACAAAAAATACCATCCTCCTTCTTTCAGTGGCCTAGCTACAGAGGACGCACAAAGCTTTCTGCAAAAGTGCCACTGTATTCTCCATAACATGGGTATAGTGAAGACGAGCGGGGGTTCTTTCACTTCTTTCTAGCTATCGGGACTAGCGTACTAGTCTTGGTGGGATTGGGAGGAGGCTAGCCCAACCGAGGCAGCTTCACTCACATGGGCTCAATTTTTTGAGATTTAATTGAGATTTTGTTCCCCGAAGCCTTTGGGATACATGGCGCAAGCAGTTTGAGCAATTGTGCCAGGGTTCTATGATCGTATCAGAGTATGTTCTGAAGTTTAGTGAGTTGTCCAGATATGCACCTGCCTTGGTTTACACAATTAGAGATCGAGTCTGTCGATTTATCAAGAGGCTCAACTATGGTATTAGATTCAGCATGGCTCGATAGTTGGAGACTGATACTCCATACCAGCAGGTGGTGGAAATCACATGGAGATTGGAGGGTTTGCAAGGCCAGGAGACATGACAGGGAGGCCAAGAGTCCTCGAGATTCTGGTGGATATAGTGGGGTCCACCAGAAAGTTGTATGTTGTGATATTGATACGCATGTGGTGGATTAAGGATTGGGGTCGAAATGCATATGGTGAGATAAGGTGGTCTTGATATGCTTGTTGGTAGTAGAGGAACTACTTGAAGCCACGCGGTGTGATAAGGTGGGCTAAAACACGGGAAGCTATTTCGAAAAAATGATTTTCAAAACTAAATGCAAGGCTCCCGCGGTGATATAAGGAATGATTATGATTTGTTTTGTGATATATGACTGTGAGGCAGTACCTCGGTAGTGATGCTTGCTAATACCATTCAATTATATCACTTGTGTGTTTGTTGCTTTGTTTCCTTGTCATATTATTCATTGTTTACTTTCGTGATGCCTTAATTGCCTTAATTTGGTATATTTATTCTTGGTATAGTTTCTTCATTGTTTCATTTTTGTTGTTTATCATTATCACACTATCATATACATGTTCAATTTTCTTATTTATTCTAGTAGGGTGTTGACCTGACCTCATCACTACTCTACCGAGGTTAGCACTTATTGGGTACCGATGTAGTCTACTCATTCTACACTTTTGCACATCCTTTTCTGCAGATCCAGGTAGCCTTACCAGCCTAGGCACCGGTGATTAGAGTTTAGATATAGAGACTTCAAGGTATACCTGCCGGCGTCTGCGGGCCTCGGAGTCACCCTCTACCTAGTTCTATTTCATTTTCCCTTTTTATAGATAATGTTGTATGGGGATATTTAGTATACTGTTGTAGAGCTTGGGACTTGGTATCACCGGATGTTGGGAGTTTTATTTTGTTGAGTTGCAGAGTTCTTTTATGTTAGTTGTTGAGTTATTTGAAAGTTTTTATCATTTTCTCAGTTAAATTCTGCCTGAATGTTAGGCTTACCTACTCTTAGAGACCAGGTTCCATCACGACATCCTACAGAGGAAAATTTGGTCAGTGAAAAGTTGGTATCAAAGCCCTAGGTACATAGGTTTTACGTGTCAAAAGCAGGAATAGTAGAATCTCACGGATCGGTACAGAAACTTTTGTATTTATCTTCGAGAGGCTATGGAACTGTTAGGAAACTTCACTTATTTGATCCCTTATCATGCGAATTTCTTGACTTTAGATTTCTAAATCTATGTCTTTTATTCTCTCGTAGATGGTGAGGACATCCACCGCTGGATCCGACGATCAGATATTGTGCCCCCTGATAGAGCCGCGAGAGGCCGGGGCTGGGGCCGCGGTCATGGTCCGGGAGAGGAGAAGGAGGGGCATGTAGTGTAGCCAGAGCAGCTGCACGAGCTACGATAGAGGAGCCACCGGTAGCTTCAGTTGGGAGGTAGGCACTTGTGGCGCTTGTTGCTACCCCTGCACTTCAAGAGATGCTCGCCCAATTCTTGAGCATATTTGGTAATCTAGCTCAGGCGGGGTTGATTCCACTTGCAACGGCAACATCTCAGGCTAGGGTAGGAGCTCAAACTCCAGCGGCCCGTACCCCAGAGCAGTGATTCCATGTTGAGCAGGTCCCATAGGTTATACAAGTGCAGCTGGTTGTCCCAGTTCAGGCCGAGGTTAGGGCATCAACTTCTGAGGAGTAGCTCAGGCTCGAGTGGTACAAAAAATACCATCCTCCTACTTTCAGTGGCCTAGCTACAGAGGACGCACAAGGCTTTTTGGAAAAGTGCCACTGTATTCTCCATAACATGGGTATAGTGAAGACGAGCGGGGGTTCTTTCACTTCTTTCTAGCTATCGGGACTAGTGTACTAGTCTTGGTGGGATTGGGAGGAGGCTAGCCCAACCGAGGCAGCTTCACTCACATGGGCTCAATTCTTTGAGATTTAATTGAGATTTTGTTCCCCGGAGCCTTTGGGATACATGGCGCGAGCAGTTTGAGCAGTTGTGCCAGGGTTCTATGATCGTATCAGAGTATGTTCTGAAGTTTAGTGAGTTGTCCAGATATGCACCTGCCTTGGTTTACACAATTAGAGATCGAGTCCGTCGATTTATCAAGAGGCTCAACTATGGTATTAGATTCAGCATGGCTCGATAGTTGGAGACTGATACTCCATACCAGCAGGTGGTAGAAATCACATGGAGATTGGAGGGTTTGCAAGGCCAGGAGACATGACAGGGAGGCCAAGAGTCCTCGAGATTCTGGTGGATATAGTGGTGTCCACCAGAAAGTTATATGTTGTGATATTGATACGCATGTGGTGGATTAAGGATTGGGATCGAAATGCATATGGTGAGATAAGGTGGTCTTGATATGCTTGTTGGTAGTAGAGGAACTACTTGAAGCCACGCGGTGTGATAAGGTGGGCTAAAACACGGGAAGCTATTTCGAAAAAATGATTTTCAAAACTAAATGCATGGCTCCCGCTGTGATATAAGGAATGATTATGATTTGTTTTGTGATATTAGACTGTGAGGCAGTACCTCGGTAGTGATGCTTGCTAATACCATTCAATTATATCACTTGTGTGTTTGTTGCTTTGTTTCCTTGTCATATTATTCATTGTTTACTTTCGTGATGCCTTAATTGCCTTAATTCAGTGTATTTATTCTTGGTATATTTCCTTCATTGTTTCATTTTTGTTGTTTATCATTATCACACTATCATATACCTGTTCAATTTTCTTATTTATTCTAGTAGGGTGTTGACCTGACCTCATCACTACTCTACCGAGGTTAGCACTTATTGGGTACCGTTGTAGTCTACTCATTCTACACTTTTGCACATCCTTTTATGCAGATCCAGGTAGCCTTACCAGCCTAGGCACCGGTGAGTAGAGTTTAGATATGGAGACTTCAAGGTATACCTGCCGGCGTCTGCGGGCCTCGGAGTCACCCTCTACCTAGTTCTATTTCATTTTCCCTTTTTATAGATAATGTTGTATGGGGATATTTAGTATACTGTTGCAGAGCTTGGGACTTGGTATCACCGGATGTTGGGAGTTTTATTCTGTTGAGTTGCAGAGTTCTTTTATGTTAGTTGTTGAGTTATTTGAAAGTTTTTATCATTTTCTCAGTTAAATTTTGCCTGAATGTTAGGCTTACCTACTTTTAGAGACTAGATTCCATCACGACATCCTACAGAGGAAAATTTGGTCAGTGACAAGTTGGTATCAAAGCCCTAGGTACATAGGTTTTACGTGTCAAAAGTAGGAATAGTAGAATTTCACGGATCGGTACAGAAACTTTTGTATTTATCTTCGATAGGCTATGGAACTGTTAGGAAACTTCACTTATTTGATCCCTTATCATGCGAATTTCTTGACTTTAGATTTCTAAATCTATATCTTTCTATTCTCTCATAGATGGTGAGGACATCCACCGCTGGATCCGACGATCAGATATTGTGCCCCCTGATAGAGCCGCAAGAGGCCGGGGCTGGGGCCGCGGTCAGGGTCCGGGAGAGGACAAGGAGGGGCATGTAGTGTAGCCAGAGCAGCTGCACGAGCTACGACAGAGTAGCCACCGGTAGCTTCAGTTGGGAGGTAGGCACTTGTGGCGCTTGTTGCTACCCCTGCACTTCAAGAGACGCTCGCCCAATTCTTGAGCATATTTTGTAATATAGCTCAGGCGGGGTTGATTCCACTTGCAACGGCAACATCTCAGGCTAGGGTAGGAACTCAAACTCCAGCGGCCCGTACCCCAAAGCAGTGATTCCATGTTGAGTAGGTCCCATAGGTTATACAAGTGCAGCTGGTTGTCCCAGTTCAGGCCGAGGTTAGGGCATCAACTTCTAAGGAGGAGTAGTTCAGGCTCGAGTGGTACAAAAAATACCATCCTCCTTCTTTCAGTGGCCTAGCTACAGAGGACGCACAAGGCTTTCTGGTAAAATGCCACTGTATTCGCCATAACATGGGTATAGTGAAGATGAGCGGCGGTTCTTTCACTTCTTTCTAGCTATCGGGACTAGCGTACTAGTGTTGGTGGGATTGGGAGGAGGCTAGCCCAACCGAGACAGCTTCACTCACATGGGCTCAATTTTTTGAGATTTAATTGAGATTTTGTTCCTCAGAGCCTTTGGGATACATGGCGCGAGCAGTTTGAGCAATTGTGCCAGGGTTTTATGATCGTATTAGAGTATGTTCTGATGTTTAGTGAGTTGTCCAGATATGCATTTGCCTTGGTTTACACAATTAGTGATCGAGTCCGTCGATTTATCAAGAGGCTCAACTATGGTATTAGATTCAGCATGGCTTGATAGTTGGAGACTGATACTCCATACCAGCAGGTGGTAGAAATCACATGGAGATTGGAGGGTTTGCAAGGCCACGCGACATGACAGGGAGGCCAAGAGTCCTCGAGATTCTGGTGGATATAGTGGTGTCCACCAGAAAGTTATATGTTGTGATATTGATACGCATGTGGTGGATTAAGGATTGGGGTCGAAATGCATGTGGTGAGATAAGGTGGTCTTGATATGCTTGTTGGTAGTAGAGGAACTACTTGAAGCCACGCGGTGTGATAAGGTGGGCTAAAACACGGGAAGCTATTTCGAAAAAATGATTTTCAAACCTAAATGCAAGGCTCCCGCGGTGATATAAGGAATGATTATGATTTGTTTTGTGATATGAGACAGTGAGGCAGTACCTCGGTAGTGATGCTTGCTAATACCATTCAATTATATCACTTGTGTTTTGGTTGCTTTGTTTCCTTGGCATATTATTCATTGTTTACTTTCGTGATGCCTTAATTCAGTGTATGTATTCTTGGTATATTTTCTTCATTGTTTCATTTTTGTTGTTTATCATTATCACACTATCATATACCTGTTCAATTTTCTTATTTATTATAGTAGGGTGTTGACATGACCTCATCACTACTCTACCGAGGTTAGCACTTATTGGGTACCATTGTAGTCTACTCATTCTACACTTTTCACATCCTTTTATGCAGATCCAGGTAGCCTTACCAGCCTAGGCACCGGTGAGTAGAGTTTAGATATGGAGACTTCAAGGTATACCTGCCGGCGTCTGCGGGCCTCGGAGTCACCCTCTACCTAGTTCTATTTCATTTTCCTTTTTTATAGATAATGTTGTATGGGGATATTTAGTATACTGTTGTAGAGCTTGAGACTTGGTATCACCGGATGATGGGAGTTTTATTCTGTTGAGTTGAAGAGTTCTTTTATGTTAGTTGTTGAGTTATTTGAAAGTTTTTATCATTTTCTCAGTTAAATTCTGCCTGAATGTTAGGCTTACCTACTCTTAGAGACTAGGTTCCATCACGACATCCTACAGAGGAAAATTTGGTCAGTGACAAGTTGGTATCAAAGCCCTAGGTACATAGGTTTTACGTGTCAAAACCAAGAATAGTAGAATCTCACGGATCGGTACAGAAACTTTTTTATTTATCTTCGAGAGGCTATGGAACTGTTAGGAAACTTCACTTATTTGATCCCTTATCATGCGAATTTCTTGACTTTAGATTTCTAAATCTATGTCTTTCTATTCTCTCATAGATGGTGAGGACATCCACCGCTGGATCCGACGATCAGATATTGTGCCCCCTGATAGAACCGCGAGAGGCCGGGGCTGGGGCCGCGGTCAGGGTCCGGGAGAGGACAAGGAGGGGCATGTAGTGTAGCTAGAGCAGCTGCACGAGCTACGACAGAGGAGCCACCGGTAGCTTCAGTTGGGAGGTAGGCACTTGTGGCGCTTGTTGCTACCCCTGCACTTCAAGAGACGCTCGCCCAATTCTTGAGCATATTTGATAATCTAGCTCAGGCGGGGTTGATTCCACTTGCAACGGCAACATCTCAGGCTAGGGTAGGAGCTCAAACTCCAGCGGCCCGTACCCCAAAGCAGTGATTCCATGTTGAGCAGGTCCCATAGGTTATACAAGTGCAGCTGGTTGTCCCAGTTCAGGCCGAGGTTAGGGCATCAACTTCTAAGGAGGAGTAGCTCAGGCTCGAGTGGTACAAAAAATACCATCCTCCTTCTTTCAGTGGCCTAGCTACAGAGGACGCACAAGGCTTTCTGGAAAAGTGCCACTGTATTCTCCATAACATGGGTATAGTGAAGACGAGCGGGGGTTCTTTCACTTCTTTCTAGCTATCGGGACTAGCGTACTAGTCTTGGTGGGATTGGGAGGAGGCTAGCCCAACCGAGGCAGCTTCACTCACATGGGCTCAATTTTTTGAGATTTAATTGAGATTTTGTTCCTCGGAGCCTTAGGGATACATGGCGCGAGCAGTCTGAGCAGTTATGCTAGGGTTCTATGATCGTATCAGAGTATGTTCTGAAGTTTAGTGAGTTGTCCAGATATGCACCTTCCTTGGTTTACACAATTAGAGATCGAGTCCGTCGATTTATCAAGAGGCTCAACTATGGTATTAGATTCAGCATGGCTCGATAGTTGGAGACTGATACTCCATACCAGCAGGTGGTAGAAATCACATGGAGATTGGAGGGTTTGCAAGGCCAGGAGACATGACAGGGAGGCCAAGAGTCCTCGAGATTCTGGTGGATATAGTGGTGTCCACCAGAAAGTTATATGTTGTGATATTGATACACATGTGGTGGATTAAGGATTGGGGTCGAAATGCATGTGGTGAGATAAGGTGGTCTTGATATGCGTGTTGGTAGTAGAGGAACTACTTGAAGCCACGCGGTGTGATAAGGTGGGCTAAAACACGGGAAGCTATTTCGAAAAAATGATTGTCAAAACTAAATGCAAGGCTCCCGCGGTGATATAAGGAATGATTATGATTTGTTTTGTGATATGAGACTGTGAGGCAGTACCTCGGTAGTGATGCTTGCTAATACCATTCAATTATATCACTTGTGTTTTGGTTGCTTTGTTTCCTTGGCATATTATTCATTGTTTACTTCCGCGGTGCCTTAATTGCCTTAATTCAGTGTATCTATTCTTGGTATATTTTCTTCATTGTTTCATTTTTGTTGTTTATCATTATCACACTATCATATACCTGTTCTATTTTCTTATTTATTATAGTAGGGTGTTGACCTGACCTCATCACTACTCTACCGAGGTTAGCACTTATTGGGTACCGTTGTAGTCTACTCATTCTACACTTTTGCACATCCTTTTATGCAGATCCAGGTATCCTTACCAGCCTAGGCACCGGTGAGTAGAGTTTAGATATGGAGACTTCCAGGTATACCTGCCGGTGTCCGCGGGCCTCAGAGTCACCCTCTCCCTAGTTCTATTTCATTTTCCTTTTTTATATATAATGTTGTATAGGGATATTTAGTACTCTGTTGTAAAGCTTGCGACTTGGTATCACCGGATGTTGGGAGTTTTGTTCTGTTGAGTTGCAGAGTTCTTTTATGTTAGTTGTTGAGTTATTTGAAAGTTTTTATCATTTTCTCACTTAAATTCTGCCTGAATGTTAGGCTTACCTACTCTTAGAGACTAGGTTCCATCACGACTTCCTACAGAGGAAAATTTGGTCAGTGACAAGTTGGTATCAGAGTCCTAGGTACATAGGTTTTACATGTCAAAAGCAGGATTAGTAGAATCTCATGGATCGGTACAGAAACATTTGTACTTATCTTCGAAAGGCTATGGAACATTTAGGAAACTTCACTTATTTGATCCCTTATCATGCGAATTTGTTGACTTTAGATTTCTAAATCTATGTCTTTCTATTCTCTCACGGATGGTGAGTACATGCACCGGTGGATCCGACGATCAGATACCTGCGCCCCCTGATAGAGCCGTAAGAGGCCGGGGCTGGGGCAGAGGTCTTGGTCCGATTGAGGACAAGGAGGGGCATGTAGTATAGCCAAAGCAGCTGCACGAGCTACGACAGAGGAGCCACCAGTAGCTCTAGTTGGGAGGTAGGCACTTGCGGTGCTTGTTGCTACCCCTGCACTTCAAGAGACGCTCGCCCAGTTCTTGAGCATATTTGGTAATCTAGCTCAGGCGGGGTTGATTCCACTTGCAACGGCAACATCTTAGGCTAGGGTAGGAGCGTAAACTCTAGCGGCCCGTACCCCAGAACCGTGATTCCATGTTGAGCAGGTCCCTTAGGTTATACAAGTGCAGCTGGTTGTCCTAGTTCAGGCCGAGGTTAGGGCATCAACTTCTAAGGAGGAGTAGCTCAGGCTCGAGTGGTACAAAAATACCATCCTCCTTCTTTCAGTGGCCTAGCTACAGAGGACGCATAAGGCTTTCTGGAAAAGTGCCATTGTATTCTCCATAACATGGGTATAGTGAAGACGAGCGGGGGTTCTTTCACTTCTTTCTAGCTATCGGGACTAGCGTACTAGTCTTGGGGGGATTGGGAGGAGGCTAGCCCAACCGAGGCAGCTTCACTCACATGGGCTCAATTTTTTGAGATTTAATTGAGATTTTGTTCCCCGGAGCCTTTGGGATACATGGCGCGAGCAGTTTGAGCAGTTGTGCCAGGGTTCTATGATCGTATCAGAGTATGTTCTGAAGTTTAGTGAGTTGTCCAGATATGCACCAGCCTTGGTTTACACAATTAGAGATCGAGTCTGTTGATTTATCAAGAGGCTCAACTATGGTATTAGATTCAGCATGGCTCGATAGTTGGAGACTGATACTCCATACCAGCAGGTGGTAGAAATCACATGGAGATTGGAGGGTTTGCAAGGCCAAGAGACATGACAGGGAGGCCAAGAGTCCTCGAGATTCTGGTGGATATAGTGGTGTCCACCAGAAAGTTATATGTTGTGATATTGATACGCATGTGTTGGATTAAGGATTGGGGTCGAAATGCATGTGGTGAGATAAGGTGGTCTTGATATGCTTGTTGGTAGTAGAGGAACTACTTGAAGCCACGTGGTGTGATAAGGTGGGCTAAAACACGGGAAGCTATTTTGAAAAAATGATTTTCAAAACTAAATGCAAGGCTCCCGCGGTGATATAAGGAATGATTATGATTTGTTTTGTGATATGAGACTGTGAGGCTGTACCTCGATAGTGATGCTTGCTAATACCATTCAATTATATCACTTGTGTGTTTGTTGCTTTGTTTCCTTGTCATATTATTCATTGTTTACTTTCGTGATGCCTTAATTGCCTTAATTCAGTGTATCTATTCTTGGTATATTTTCTTCATTGTTTCATTTTTGTTGTTTATCATTATCACACTATCATATACCTGTTCAATTTTATTATTTATTATAGTAGGGTGTTGACCTGACCTCATCACTACTCTACCGAGGTTAGCACTTATTGGGTACCGTTGTAGTCTACTCATTCTACACTTTTGCACATCCTTTTATGCAGATCCAGGTAGCCTTACCAGCCTAGGCACCGGTGAGTAGAGTTTAGATATGGAGAGTTCAAGGTATACCTGCCGGCGTCTGCGGGCCTCGGAGTCACCATCTACCTAGTTCTATTTCATTTACCCTTTTTATAGATAATGTTGTATGGGATATTTAGTATACTGTTGTAGAGCTTGGGACTTGGTATCACCGGATGTTGGGAGTTGTATTCTGTTGAGTTGCAGAGTTCTTTTATGTTAGTTGTTGAGTTATTTGAAAGTTTTTATCATTTTCTCACTTAAATTCTGCCTGAATGTTAGGCTTACCTACTCTTAGAGACTAGGTTCCATCACGACATCCTATAGAGGAAAATTTGGTCAGTGACAAGTTGGTATCACAGTCCTAGGTACATAGGTTTTACCTGTCAAAAGCAGGATTAGTAGAATCTCATCGATCGGTACAGAAACTTTTGTACTTATCTTCGAAAGGCTATGGAACATTTAGGAAACTTCACTTATTTGATCCCTTATCATGCGAATTTGTTGACTTTAGATTTCTAAATCTATGTCTTTCTATTCTCTCACAGATGATGAGTACATGCACCGGTGGATCCGAAGATCAGATACCTGCGCCCCCTGATAGAGCCGTGAGAGGCCGGGGCTGGGGCCGAGGTCTGGGTCCGGTAGAGGACAAGGAGGGGAATGTAGTATAGCCAAAACAGCTGCACGAGCTACGACAGAGGAGCCACCGGTAGCTCTAGTTGGGAGGTAGGCACTTGCGGCGCTTGTTGCTACCCCTGCACTTCAAGAGACGCTCGCCCAGTTCTTGAGCATATTTGGTAATCTAGCTCAGGCGGGGTTGATTCCACTTGCAACAGCAACATCTCAGGCTAGGGTAGGAGCGCAAACTCCAGCGGCCCGTACCCTAGAGCAGTGATTCCATGTTGAGCAGGTCCCATAGGTTATACAAGTGTAGCTGGTTTTCCTAGTTCAGGCCGAGGTTAGGGCATCAACTTCTAAGGAGGAGTAGCTCAGGCTCGAGTGGTACAAAAAATACCATCCTCCTTCTTTCAGTGGCCTAGCTACAGAGGACGCACAAGGCTTTCTGGAAAAGTGCCACTGTATTCTCCATAACATGGGTATAGTGAAGACAAGCGGGGGTTCTTTCACTTCTTTCTAGCTATCGGGACTAGCATACTAGTCTTGGCGGGCTTGGGCGGAGGCTAGCCCAACCGAGGCAGCTTCACTCACATGGGCTCAATTTTTAGAGATGTTATTGAGATTTTCTTCCCCGAAACCTTTGGGATACATGGCTTGAGCAGTTTGAGCAGTTGTGCCAGGGTTCTATGATCGTATCAGAGTATGTTCTGAAGTTTAGTGAGTTGTCCAGATATGCACCTGCCTTGGTTTACACAATTACAGATCGAGTCCGTCGATTTATCAAGAGGCTAAACTATGGTATTAGATTCAGCATGGCTCGATAGTTGGAGACTGATACTCCATACCAGCAGGTGGTAGAAATCACATGGAGATTGGAGGGTTTGCAAGGCCAGGAGACATGACAGGGAGGCCAAGAGTCCTCGAGATTCTGGTGGATATAGTGGTGTCCACCAGAAAGTTATATGTTATGATATTGATACGCATGTGGTGGATTAAGGATTGGGGTCGAAATGCATATGGTGAGATAAGGTGGTCTTGATATGCTTGTTGGTAGTAGAGGAACTACTTTAAGCCACTCGGTGTGATAAGGTGGGCTAAAACACGGGAAGCTATTTCGAAAAAATGATTTTCAAAACTAAATGCAAGGCTCCCGCGGTGATATAAGGAATGATTGTGATTTGTTTTGTGATATGAGACTGTGAGGCAGTACCTCGGTAGTGATGCTTGCTAATACCATTCAACTATATCACTTGTGTGTTTGTTTCTTTGTTTCCTTGGCATATTATTCATTGTTTACTTTCGTGATGCCTTAATTGCCTTAATTCAGTGTATCTATTCTTGGTATATTTTCTTCATTGTTTCATTTTTGTTGTTTATCATTATCACACTATCATATACCTATTCAATTTTCTTATTTATTATAGTAGGGTGTTGACCTGACCTCATCACTACTCTACCGAGGTTAGGCTTGGCACTTACTGGGTACCGTTGTAGTCTACTCATTCTACACTTTTGCTCATCCTTTTATGCAGATCCAGGTATCCTTACCAGCCTAGGCACCGGTGAGTAGAGTTTAGATATGGAGACTTCAAGGTATACCTGCCGGCGTCCGCGGGCCTCAGAGTCACCCTCTACCTAGTTCTATTTCATTTTCCCTTTTGATAGATAATGTTGTATAGGGATAATTAGTACACTGTTGTAAAGCTTGGGACTTGGTATCACCGGATGTTGGGAGTTTTGTTCTGTTGAGTTGCAGACTTCTTTTATGTTAGTTGTTGAGTTATTAGAAAGTTTTTAGCATTTTCTCACTTAAATTCTGCCTGAATGTTAGGCTTACCTACTCTTAGAGACTAGGTTCCATCTCGACATCCTACAGAGGAAAATGTGGTCAGTGACAAGTTTGTATCAGAGTCCTAGGTACATAGGTTTTACATGTCAAAAGCAGGATTAGTAGAATCTCATGGATAGGTACAGAAACCTTTGTACTTATCTTCGAAAGGCTATGGAACATTTAGGAAACTTCACTTATTTGATCCCTTATCATGCGAATTTGTTGACTTTAGATTTCTAAATCTATGTCTTTCTATTCTCTCACAGATGGTGAGTATATGCACCAGTGGATCCGACGATCAGATACCTGCGCCCCCTGATAGAGCCATGAGAGGCCGGGGCTCGGGCCGAGGTCTGGGTCCGGTAGAGGACAAGGAGGGGCATGTAGTATAGCCAAAGCAGCTGCACGAGCTACGCAAGAGGAGCCACCGGTAGCTCTAGTTGGGAGGTAGGAACTTGCGGCGCTTGTTGCTACCCCTGCACTTCAAAAGACGCTCGCCCAATTCTTGAGCATATTTGGTAATCTAGCTCAGGCGGGGTTGATTCCACTTGCAACGGCAACATCTCAGGCTAGGGTAGGAGCGTAAACTCTAGCGGCCCGTACCCCAGAGCATTGATTCCATGTTGAGAAGTTCCCTTAGGTTATACAAGTGCAGCTGGTTGTCCTAGTTCAGGCCGAGGATAGGGCATCAACTTCTAAGGAGGAGTAGCTCAGGCTCGAGTGGTACAAAAAATACCATCCCCCTTCTTTCAGTGGCCTAGCTACAGAGGACGCATAAGGCTTTCTGGAAAAGTGCCACTGTATTCTCCATAACATGGGTATAGTGAAGACGAGCGGGGGTTCTTTCACTTCTTTCTAGCTATCGGGACAAGCATACTAGTCTTGGCGGGCTTGGGAGGAGGCTAGCCCAACTGAGGCAGCTTCACTCACATGGGCTCAATTTTTTGAGATTTAATTGAGATTTTGTTCCCCGGAGCCTTTGGGATACATGGCGCGAGCAGTTTAAGCTATTGTGCCAGGGTTCTATGATCGTATCAGAGTATGTTCTAAAGTTTAGTGAGTTGTCCAGATATGCACCAGCCTTGGTTTACACAATTAGAGATCGAGTCTGTTGATTTATCAAGAGGCTCAACTATGGTATTAGATTCAGCATGGCTCGATAGTTGGAGACTGATACTCCATACCAGCAGGTGGTAGAAATCACATGGAGATTGGAGGGTTTGCAAGGCCAAGAGACATGACAGGGAGGCCAAGAGTCCTCGAGATTCTGGTGGATATAGTGGTGTCCACCAGAAAGTTATATGTTGTGATATTGATACGCATGTGTTGGATTAAGGATTGGGGTCGAAATGCATGTGGTGAGATAAGGTGGTCTTGATATGCTTGTTGGTAGTAGAGGAACTACTTGAAGCCACGTGGTGTGATAAGGTGGGCTAAAACACGGGAAGCTATTTCGAAAAAATGATTTTCAAAACTAAATGCAAGGCTCCCGCGGTGATATAAGGAATGATTATGATTTGTTTTGTGATATGAGACTGTGAGGCTGTACCTCGATAGTGATGCTTGCTAATACCATTCAATTATATCACTTGTGTGTTTGTTGCTTTGTTTCCTTGTCATATTATTCATTGTTTATTTTTGTGATGCCTTAATTGCCTTAATTCAGTGTATCTATTCTTGGTATATTTTCTTCATTGTTTCATTTTTGTTGTTTATCATTATCACACTATCATATACCTGTTCAATTTTATTATTTATTATAGTAGGGTGTTGACCTGACCTCATCACTACTCTACCGAGGTTAGCACTTATTGGGTACCGTTGTAGTCTACTCATTCTACACTTTTGCACTTCCTTTTATGCCGATCCAGGTAGCCTTACCAGCCTAGGCACCGGTGAGTAGAGTTTAGATATGGAGAGTTCAAGGTATACCTGCCGGCGTCTGCGGGCCTCGGAGTCACCATCTACCTAGTTCTATTTCATTTACCCTTTTTATAGATAATGTTGTATGGGGATATTTAGCATACTGTTGTAGAGCTTGGGACTTGGTATCACCGGATGTTGGGAGTTTTATTTTGTTGAGTTGCAGAGTTCTTTTATGTTAGTTGTTGAGTTATTTGAAAGATTTTATCATTTTCTCACTTAAATTCTGCCTGAATGTTAGGCTTACCTACTCTTAGAGACTATGTTCCATCACGACATCCTATAGAGGAAAATTTGGTCAGTGACAAGTTGGTATCACAGTCCTAGGTACATAGGTTTTACCTGTCAAAAGCAGGAATAGTAGAATCTCATGGATCGGTACAGAAACATTTGTATTTATCTTCGAGAGTCTATGGAACTGTTAGGAAACTTCACTTATTTGATCCCTTATCATGTGAATTTCTTGACTTTAGATTTCTAAATCTATGTCTATCTATTCTCTCATAGATGGTGAGGACATCCACCGCTGGATCCGACGATCAGATATTGTGCCCCCTGATAGAGCCGCGATAGGGCCGGGCCTGGGCCTGCGGTCAGGGTCCGGGAGAGGACAAGGAGGGGCATGTAGTGTAGCTAGAGCAGCCGCATGAGCTACGACAGAGGGGCCACCGGTAGCTTCAGTGAGGAGGTAGGCACTTGTGGCGCTTGTTGCTACCCCTGCACTTCAAGAGACGCTCGCCCAATTCTTGAGCATATTTGGTAATCTAGCTCAGGCGGGGTTGATTCCACTTGCAACGGCAACATCTCAGGCTAGGGTAGGAGCGCAAACTCCAACGGCCCGTACCCTAGAGCAGTGATTCCATGTTGAGCAGGTCCCATAGGTTATACAAGTGCAGCTGGTTATCCCAGTTCAGGCCGAGGTTAGGGCATCAACTTCTAAGGAGGAGTAGCTCAGGCTCGAGTGGTACAAAAAATACCATCCTCCTTCTTTCAGTGGCCTAGCTACAGAGGATGCACAAGGCTTTCTGGAAAAGTGCCACTGTATTCTCCATAACATGGGTATAGTGAAGACGAGTTCTTTCACTTCTTTCTAGCTATCGGGACTAGCGTACTAGTCTTGGTGGGATTGGGAGGAGGCTAGCCCAACCGAGGCAGCTTCACTCACATGGGCTCAATTTTTTGAGATTTAATTGAGATTTTGCTCCCCGGAGCCTTTGGGATACATTGCGCGAGCAGTTTGAGCAGTTGTGCCAGGGTTCTATGATCGTATCAGAGTATGTTCTGAAGTTTAGTGAGTTGTCCAGATATGCACCAGCCTTGGTTTACACAATTAGAGATCGAGTCTGTTGATTTATCAAGAGGCTCAACTATGGTATTAGATTCAGCATGGCTCGATAGTTGGACACTGATACTCCATACCAGCAGGTGGTAGAAATCACATGGAGATTGGAGGGTTTGCAAGGCCAAGAGACATGACAGGGAGGCCAAGAGTCCTCGAGATTCTGGTGGATATAGTGGTGTCCACCAGAAAGTTATATGTTGTGATATTGATACGCATGTGTTGGATTAAGGATTGGGGTCGAAATGCATGTGGTGAGATAAGGTGGTCTTGATATGCTTGTTGGTAGTAGAGGAACGATTGAAGCCACATGGTGTGATAAGGTGGGCTAAAACACGGGAAGCTATTTCGAAAAAATAATTTTCAAAACTAAATGCAAGGCTCCCGCGGTGAAATAAGGAATGATTATGATTTGTTTTGTGATATGAGACTGTGAGGCTGTACCTCGATAGTGATGCTTGCTAATACCATTCAATTATATCACTTGTGTGTTTGTTGCTTTGTTTCCTTGTCATATTATTCATTGTTTACTTTCGTGATGCCTTAATTGCCTTAATTCAGTGTATCTATTCTTGGTATATTTTCTTCATTGTTTCATTTTTGTTGTTTATCATTATCACACTATCATATACCTGTTCAATTTTATTATTTATTATAGTAGGGTGTTGACCTGACCTCATCACTACTCTACCGAGGTTAGCACTTATTGGGTACCGTTGTAGTCTACTCATTCTACACTTTTGCACATCCTTTTATGCAGATCCAGGTAGCCTTACCAGCCTAGGCACTGGTGAGTAGAGTTTAGATATGGAGAGTTCAAGGTATACCTGCCGGCGTCTGCGGGCCTCGGAGTCACCATCTACCTAGTTCTATTTCATTTACCCTTTTTATAGATAATGTTGTATGGGGATATTTAGTATACTGTTGTCGAGCTTGGGACTTGGTATCACCGGATGTTGGGAGTTTTATTCTGTTGAGTTGCAGAGTTCTTTTATGTTAGTTGTTGAGTTATTTGAAAGTTTTTTTCATTTTCTCACTTAAATTCTGCCTGAATGTTAGGCTTACCTACTCTTAGAGACTAGGTTCCATCACGACATCCTATAGAGGAAAATTTGGTCAGTGACAAGTTGGTATCACAGTCCTAGGTACATAGGTTTTACCTGTCAAAAGCAGGAATAGTAGAATCTCATGGATCGGTACAGAAACATTTGTATTTATCTTCGAGAGTCTATGGAACTGTTAGGAAACTTCACTTATTTGATCCCTTATCATGTGAATTTCTTGACTTTAGATTTCTAAATCTATGTCTATCTATTCTCTCATAGATGGTGAGGACATCCACCGCTGGATCCGACGATCAGATATTGTGCCCCGTGATAGAGCCGCGATAGGGCCGGGCCTGGGCCTGCGGTCAGGGTCTGGGAGAGGACAAGGAGGGGCATGTAGTGTAGCTAGAGCAGCCGCATGAGCTACGACAGAGGGGCCACCGGTAGCTTCAGTGAGGAGGTAGGCACTTGTGGCGCTTGTTGCTACCCCTGCACTTCAAGAGACGCTCGCCCAATTCTTGAGCATATTTGGTAATCTAGCTCAGGCGGGGTTGATTCCACTTGCAACAACAACATCTCAGCCTAGGGTAGGAGGGCAAACTCCAGCGGCCCGTACCCCAGAGCAGTGATTCCATGTTGAGCAGGTCCCATTGGTTATACAAGTGCAGCTGGTTATCCCAGTTCAGGCCGAGGTTAGGGCATCAACTTCTAAGGAGGAGTAGCTCAGGCTCGAGTGGTACAAAAAATACCATCCTCCTTCTTTCAGTGGCCTAGCTACAGAGGATGCACAAGGCTTTCTGGAAAAGTGCCACTGTATTCTCCATAACATGGGTATAGTGAAGACGAGTTCTTTCACTTCTTTCTAGCTATCGGGACTAGCGTACTAGTCTTGGTGGGATTGGGAGGAGGCTAGCCCAACCGAGGCAGCTTCACTCACATGGGCTCAATTTTTTGAGATTTAATTGAGATTTTGCTCCCCGGAGCCTTTGGGATACATTGCGCGAGCAGTTTGAGCAGTTGTGCCAGGGTTCTATGATCGTATCAGAGTATGTTCTGAAGTTTAGTGAGTTGTCCAGATATGCATCTGCCTTGGTTTACACAATTAGAGATCGAGTCTGTTGATTTATCAAGAGGCTCAACTATGGTATTAGATTTAGCATGGCTCGATAGTTGGAGACTGATACTCCATACCAGCAGGTGGTAGAAATTACATGGAGATTGGAGGGTTTGCAAGGCCAAGAGACATGACAGGGAGGCCAAGAGTCCTCGAGATTCTGGTGGATATAGTGGTGTCCACCAGAAAGTTATATGTTGTGATATTGATACGCATGTGGTGGATTAAGGATTGGGGTCGAAATGCATGTGGTGAGATAAGGTGGTCTTGATATGCTTGTTGGTAGTAGAGAAACTACTTGAAGCCACGTGGTGTGATAAGGTGGGCTAAAACACGGGAAGCTATTTCGAAAAAATGATTTTCAAAACTAAATGCAAGGCTCCCGCGGTGATATAAGGAATGATTATGATTTGTTTTGTGATAAGAGACTGTGAGGCTGTACCTCGATAGTGATGCTTGCTAATACCATTCAATTATATCACTTGTGTGTTTGTTGCTTTGTTTCCTTGTCATATTATTCATTGTTTACTTTCGTGATGCCTTAATTGCCTTAATTCAGTGTATCTATTCTTGGTATATTTTCTTGATTGTTTCATTTTTGTTGTTTATCATTATCACACTATCATATACCTGTTCAATTTTATTATTTATTATAGTAGGGTGTTGACCTGACCTCATCACTACTCTACCGAGGTTAGGCTTGGCACTTACTGGGTACCGTTGTAGTCTACTCATTCTACACTTTTGCACATCCTTTTATGCAGATCCAAGTATCCTTACCAGCCTAGGCACCGGTGAGTAGAGTTTAGATATGGAGACTTCAAGGTATACCTGCCGGCGTCCGCGGGCCTCAGAGTCACCCTCTACCTAGTTCTATTTCATTTTCCCTTTTTATAGATGATGTTGTATAGGGATATTTAGTACACTGTTGTAAAGCTTGGGACTTGGTATCACCGGATGTTGGGAGTTTTGTTCTGTTGAATTGCAGAGTTCTTTTATGTTAATTGTTGAGTTATTTGAAAGTTTTTATCATTTTCTCACTTAAATTCTGCCTGAATGTTAGGCTTACCTACTCTTAGAGACTAGGTTCCATCACGACATCCTACAGAGGAAAATTTTGTAAGTGACAAGTTGGTTTCAAAGCACTAGGTACATAGGTTTTACGTGTCAAAAGCAGGAATAGTAGAATCTCACGGATCAGTACAGAAACTTTTGTATTTATCTTCGAGAGGCTATGGAACTGTTAGGAAACTTCACTTATTTGATCCCTTATCATGTGAATTTCTTGACTTTAGATTTCTAAATCTATGTCTTTCTATTCTCTCATAGATGGTGAGGACATCCACCGCTGGATCCGACGATCAGATATTGTGCCCCCTGATAGAGCCGTGAGAGGCCGGGGCTGGGGCCGCGGTCAGGGTCCGGGAGAGGACAAGGAGGGGCATGTAGTGTAACCAGAGCAGCTGCACGAGCTACGACAGAGGAGCCACCGGTAGCTTAAGTTGGGAGGTAGGCACTTGTGCCGCTTGTTGCTACCCCTGCACTTCAAGAGACGCTCGCCCAATTCTTGAGCATATTTAGTAATCTAGCTTAGGCGGGGTTGATTCCACTTGCAACGGCAACATCTCAGGCTAGGGTAGGAGCGCAAACTCCAGCGGCCCGTACCCTAGAGCAGTGATTCCATGTTTAGCAGGTCCCATAGGTTATACAAGTGCAGCTGGTTTTCCTAGTTCAGGCCAAGGTTAGGGCATCAACTTCTAAGGAGGAGTAGCTCAGGCTCGAGTGGTACAAAAAATACCATCCTCCTTCTTTCAGTGGCCTATCTACAGAGGACGCATAAGGCTTTCTGGAAAAGTGCCACTGTATTCTCCATAACATGGGTATAGTGAAGACGAGCGGGGGTTCTTTCACTTCTTTCTAGCTATCGGGACTAGCATACTAGTCTTGGCGGGCTTGGGAGGAGGTTAGCCCAACCGAGGCAGCTTCACTCACATGGGCTCAATTTTTAGAGATGTTATTGAGATTTTCTTCCCCGAAACCTTTGGGATACATGGCTTGAGCAGTTTGAGCAGTTGCGCCAGGGTTCTATGATCGTATCAGAGTATGTTCTGAAGTTTAGTGAGTTGTCCAGATATGCACCTGCCTTGATTTACACAATTAGAGATCGAGTCCGTCGATTTATCAAGAGGCTCAACTATGGTATTAGATTCAGCATGGCTCGATAGTTGGAGACTGATACTCCATACCAGCAGGTGGTAGAAATCACATGGAGATTGGAGGGTTTGCAAGGCCAGGAGACATGACAGGGAGGCCAAGAGTCCTCGAGATTCTGGTGGATATAGTGGTGTCCACCAGAAAGTTATATGTTGTGATATTGATACGCATGTGGTGGATTAAGGATTGGGGTCGAAATGCATAGGGTGAGATAAGGTGGTCTTGATATGCTTGTTGGTAGTAGAGGAACTACTTTAAGCCACGCGGTGTGATAAGGTGGGCTAAAACACGGGAAGCTATTTCGAAAAAATGATTTTCAAAACTAAATGCAAGGCTCCCGCGGTGATATAAGGAATGATTGTGATTTGTTTTGTGATATGAGACTGTGAGGCAGTACCTCGGTAGTGATGCTTGCTAATACCATTCAATTATATCACTTGTGTGTTTGTTGCTTTGTTTCCTTGGCATATTATTCATTGTTTACTTTCGTGATGCCTTAATTGCCTTAATTCAGTGTATCTATTATTGGTATATTTTCTTCATTGTTTCATTTATGTTGTTTATCATTATCACACTATCATATACCTGTTCAATTTTCTTATTTATTCTAGTAGGGTGTTGACCTGACCTCATCACTACTCTACCGAGGTTAGGCTTGGCACTTACTGGGTACCGTTGTAGTCTACTCATTCTACACTTTTGCACATCCTTTTATGCAGATCCAGGTTATCCTTACCAGCCTAGGCACCGGTGAGTAGAGTTTAGATATGGAGACTTCAAGGTATACCTGCCGGCGTCCGCGTGCCTCAGAGTCACCCTCTACCTAGTTCTATTTCATTTTCCCTTTTTATAGATAATGTTGTATAGGGATATTTAGTACACTGTTGTAAAGCTTGGGACTTGGTATCACCGGATGTTGGGAGTTTTGTTCTATTGAGTTGCAAAGTTCTTTTATGTTAGTTGTTGAGTTATTTGAAAGTTTTTATCATTTTCTCACTTAAATTTTGCCTGAATGTTATGCTTACCTACTCTTAGAGACTAGGTTCCATCACGACATCCTATAGGGGAAAATTTGGTCAGTGACAAGTTGGTATCAGAGTACTAGGTACATAGGTTTTACCTGTCAAAAGCAGGATTAGTAGAATCTCATGGATCGGTACAGAAACATTTGTACTTATCTTCGAGAGGCTATGGAACTGTTAGGAAACTTCACTTATTTGATCCCTTATCATGCGAATTTGTTGACTTTAGATTTCGAAATCTATGTCTTTCTATTCTCACACAGATGGTGAGTACATGCACCGGTGGATCCGACGATCAGATACCTGCGCCCCCTGATAGAGCCGTGAGAGGCCGGGGCTGGGGCCGAGGTCTGGGTCCGGTAGAGGACACGTAGGGGCATGTAGTATAGCCAAAGCAGCTGCACGAGCTACGACAGAGGAGCCACCGGTAGCTCTATTTGGGAGGTAGGCACTTGCGGCGCTTGTTGATACCCCTGCACTTCAAGAGCCGCTCGCCCAGTTCTTGAGCATATTTGGTAATCTAGCTCAGGAGGGGTTGATTCCACTTGACATCTCAGGCTAGGGTAGGAGCGCAAACTCCAGAGGCCCGTACCCTAGAGCAGTGATTCCATGTTGAGCAGGTCCCATAGGTTATACAATTATAGCTGGTTGTCCCAGTTCAGGCCGAGGTTAGGGCATCAACTTCTAAGGAGGAGTAGCTCAGGCTCGAGTGGTACAAAAAATACCATCCTCCTTCTTTCAGTGGCCTAGCTACAGAGGACGCATAAGGCTTTCTGGATAAGTGAGACTGTATTCTCCATAACATGGGTAAAGTGAAGACGAGCGGGGGTTCTTTCACTTCTTTCTAGCTATCGGGACTAGCATACTAGTCTTGGCGGGCTTGGGAGGAGGCTAGCCCAACCGAGGCAGCTTCACTCACATGGGCTCAATTTTTAGAGATGTTATTGAGATTTTGTTCCCCGAAGCCTTTGGGATACATGGCTTGAGCAGTTTGAGCAGTTGTGCCAGGGTTCTATGATCGTATCAGAGTATGTTCTGAAGTTTAGTGAGTTGTCCAGATATGCACCTGCCTTGGTTTACACAATTAGAGATCGAGTCCGTCGATTTATCAAGAGGCTAAACTATGGTATTAGATTCTGCATGGCTCGATAGTTGGAGACTGATACTCCATACCAGCAGGTGGTAGAAATCACCAGGAGATTGGAGGGTTTGCAAGGCTAGGAGACATGACAGGGAGGCCAAGAGTCCTCGAGATTCTGGTGGATATAGTGGTGTCCACCAGAAAGTTATATGTTGTGATATTGATACACATGTGGTGGATTAAGGATTGGGGTCGAAATGCATATGGTGAGATAGGTGGTCTTGATATTCATGTTGGTAGTAGAGGAACTACTTTAAGCCACGCAGTATGATAAGGTGGGCTAAAACATGGGAAGCTATTTCGAAAAAATGATTTTAAAAACTAAATGCAAGGCTCCCGCGGTGATATAAGGAATGATTATGATTTATTTTGTGATATGAGACTCTGAGGCAGTACCTCGGTTGTGATGCTTGCTAATACCATTCAATTATATCACTTGTGTTTTGGTTGCTTTGTTTCCTTGGCGTATTATTCATTGTTTGCTTTCGTGATGCCTTAATTGCCTTAATTCAATGTATATATTCTTGGTATATTTTCTTCATTGTTTCATTTTTGTTGTTTATCATTATCACACTATCATATACCTGTTCAATTTTCTTATTTATTATAGTAGGGTGTTGACCTGACCTTATCACTACACTACCGAGGTTAGGCTTGGCACTTACTGGGCACCGTTGTAGTCTACTCATTCTACACTTTTGCACATCATTTTATGCAGATACAGGTATCCTTACCAGCCTAGGCACCGGTGAGTAGAGTTTAGATATGGAGACTTCAAGGTATACCTGCCGGCGTCTGCGGGCCTCAGAGTCACCCTCTACCTAGTTCTATTTCATTTTCCCTTTTTATAGATAATGTTGTGTAGGGATATTTAGTACACTGTTGTAAAGCTTGGGACTTGGTATCACCGGATGTTGGGAGTTTTGTTCTGTTGAGTTACAGAGTTCTTTTATGTTAGTTGTTGAGTTATTTGAAAGTTTTTATCATTTTCTCACTTAAATTCTGCCTGAATGTTAGGCTTACCTACTCTTAGAGACTAGGTTCCATCACAACATCCTACAGAGGAAAATTTGGTCAGTGATAAGTTGGTATTAGAGTCCTAAGTACATCGGTTTTACATGTCAAAGGCAGGATTAGTAGAATCTCATGGATCGGTACAGAAACTTTTGTACTTATCTTCGAAAGGCTATGGAACATTTAGGAAACTTCACTTATTTGATCCCTTATCATGCGAATTTGTTGACTTTAGATTTCTAAATCTATGTCTTTCTATTCTCTCACAGATGGTGAGTACATGCACCGGTGGATCCGACGATCAGATACCTGCGTCCCCTGATAGAGCCGTGAGAGGCCGGGGCTGGGGCCAAGGTCTGGGTCCGGTAGAGGACAAGGAGGGGCATGTAGTATAGCCAAAGCAGCTGCACGAGCTACGACAGAGGAGCCACTGGCAGCTCTAGTTGGGAGGTAGGCACTTGCGGCGCTTGTTGCTACCCCTGCACTTCAAGAGACACTCGCCTAGTTCTTGAGCATATTTGGTAATCTAGCTCAGGCGGAGTTGATTCCACTTGCAATGGCAACATCTCAGGCTAGGGTAGGAGCGCAAACTCCAGCGGCCCGTACCCTAGAGCAGTGATTCCATGTTGAACAGGTCTCATAGGTTATACAAGTGCAGCTGGTTGTCCTAGTTCAGGCCGAGGTTAGGGCATCAACTTCTAAGGAAGAGTAGCTCAGGCTCGAGTGGTACAAAAATACCATCCTCTTTCTTTCAGTGGCCTAGCTACAGAGGACGCATAAGGCTTTCTGGAAAAGTGCCACTGTATTCTCCATATCATGGGTATAGTGAAGACGAGCAGGGGTTCTTTCACTTATTTCTAGCTATCGGGACTAGCATACTAGTCTTGGCAGGCTTGGGAGGAGGCTAGCCCAACCGAGGCAGCTTCACTCATATGGGCTCAATTTTTAGAGATGTTATTGAGATTTTGTTCCCCGAAGCCTTTGGGATACATGGCTTGAGCAGCTTGAGCAGTTGTGCCAGGGTTCTATGATCGTATCAGAGTATGTTCTGAAGTTTAGTGAGTTGTCCAGATATGCACCTGCCTTGGTTTACACAATTAGAGATCGAGTCAGTCGATTTATCAAGCGGCTCAACTATGGTATTAGATTCAGCATGGCTCGATAGTTGGAGACTGATACTCCATACCAGCAGGTGGTAGAAATCACATGGAGATTGGAGGGTTTGCAAGGCTAGGAGACATGACAGGGAGGCCAAGAGTCCTCGAGATTCTGGTGGATATAGTGGTGTCCACCAGAAAGTTATATGTTGTGATATTGATACGCATGTGGTGGATTAAGGATTGGGGTCGAAATGCATATGGTGAGATAAGGTGGTCTTGATATGCTTGTTGGTAGTAGAGGAACTACTTTAAGCCACGCGGTGTGATAAGGTGGGCTAAAACACGGGAAGCTATTTCGAAAAAATGATTTTCAAAACTAAATGCAAGGCTCTCGCGGTGATATATGGAATGATTATGATTTGTTTTGTGATATGAGACTCTGAAGCAGTACCTCGGTAGTTATGCTTGCTAATACCATTCAATTATATCACTTGTGTGTTTGTTGCTTTGTTTCCTTGTCATATTATTCATTGTTTACTTTCGTGATGCCTTAATTGCCTTAATTCAGTGTATCTATTCTTGGTATATTTTCTTCATTGTTTCATTTTTGTTGTTTATCATTATCACACTATCATATACCTGTTTAATTTTCTTATTTATTCTAGTAGGGTGTTGACCTGACCTCATCACTACTCTACCGAGGTTAGCACTTACTGGGTACCGTTGTAGTCTACTCATTCTACACTTTTGCACATCTTTTTATGCATATCCAGGTAGCCTTACCAGCCTAGGCACCGGTGAGTAGGGTTTAGATATGGAGACTTCAAGGTATACCTGCCGGCATCCACGGGCCTTAGAGTCACCCTCTACCTAGTTCTATTTCATTTTCCCTTTTTATAGATAATGTTGTATAGGGATATTTAGTACACTGTTGTAAAGCTTGGGACTTGGTATCACCGGATGTTGGGAGTTTTGTTCTGTTGAGTTGCAGAGTTCTTTTATGTTAGTTGTTGAGTTATTTGAAAGTTTTTATCATTTTATCACTTAAATTCTGCCTGAATATTAGGCTTACCTACTCTTAGAGACTAGGTTCCATCACGACATCCTACAGAGGAAAATTTGGTCAGTGATAAGTTGGTATTAGAGTCCTAGGTACATAGGTTTTACATGTCAAAAGTAGGATTAGTAGAATCTCATGGATCGGTACAGAAACTTTTGTACTTATCTTCGAAAGGCTATGGAACATTTAGGAAACTTCACTTATTTGATCCCTTATCATGCGAATTTGTTGACTTTAGATTTCTAAATCTATGTCTTTCTATTCTCTCACAGATGGTGAGTACATGCACCGGTGGATCCGACGATCAGATACCTGCGTCCCTTGATAGAGCCGAGAGAGGCCGGGGCTGGGGCCGAGGTCTGGGTCCGGTAGAGGACAAGGAGGGGCATGTAATATAGCCAAAGTAGCTGCACGAGCTACGACAGAGGAGCCACTGGTAGCTCTAGTTGGGAGGTAGGCACTTGCGGCGCTTGTTGCTACCCCTGCACTTCAAGAGACGCTCGCCTAGTTCTTGAGCATATTTGGTAATCTAGCTCAGGCGGAGTTGATTCCACTTGCAATGGCAACATCTCAGGCTAGGGTAGGAGCGCAAACTCCAGCGGCCCGTACCCCAGAGCAGTGATTCCATGTTGAGCAGGTCTCATAGGTTATACAAGTGCAGCTGGTTGTCCTAGTTCAGGCCGAGGTTAGGGCATCAACTTCTAAGGAGGAGTAGCTCAGGCTCGAGTAGTACAAAAATACCATCCTCCTTCTTTCAGTGGCCTAGCTATAGAGGACGCATAAGGCTTTCTGGAAAAGTGCCACTGTATTCTCCATAATATGGGTATAGTGAAGACGAGCGGGGGTTCTTTCACTTATTTCTAGCTATCGGGACTAGCATACTAGTCTTGGCGGGCTTGGGAGGAGGCTAGCCCAACCGAGGCAGCATCACTCATATGGGCTCAATTTTTAGAGATGTTATTGAGATTTTGTTCCCCGAAGCCTTTGGGATACATGGCTTGAGCAGTTTGAGCAGTTGTGCCAGGGTTCTATGATCGTATCAGAGTATGTTCTGAAGTTTAGTGAGTTGTCCAGATATGCACCTGCCTTGGTTTACACAATCAGAGATCGAGTCTGTCGATTTATCAAGAGGCTCAACTATGGTATTAGATTCAGCATGGCTCGATAGTTGGAGACTGATACTCCATACCAGCAAGTGGTAGAAATCACATGGAGATTGGAGGGTTTGCAAGGCCAGGAGACATGACAGGGAGGCCAAGAGTCCTCGAGATTCTGGTGGATATAGTGGTGTCCACCAGAAAGTTATTGTTACACCCTATATTTTCGTACATAAAAATGCATCGAAAGCAAACTAATGTAGGACCAAAAATGAGATAATATTTAAAAGTATATAAATTAATTTAATCATGTTACCTCTGAGGTTACAAATATTGAACATCATGAACAACAAGTACAAAGAGGGTTGGACGGTTCAGAAGATAAAGCAATTGAAGAAAATAATGTTTCGTCGAAAGTCGACAAGTTGGGAATGTTATAACATATACCTTTGGGGTGAGACTATGGTGCTTAACATGATAAGGAGATTATGTTATGATTTATATTAGTCGTATGACATCCGTGTGTTATGTTTTGAAGTCAAGAGAGTTGTGGAACAAAAGTCGATGAAAGTCATCACAAGTTACATTCATAAGTTTTACTGAAACTTTGGGTCAAATATAACTGCGATTTTCTCCTAATATACTTAGAGTTATGGGGTGTTCCACCTATCAAATTAAAGATATATGAGTCTATTTTCCAACTCATTAAACCGTTTGTGAATACGACATTGGAGTAGAAAGATATGGGCATTTGTGCGATACTGCGCAAGCTGCTAGGTGACAAGTAGGTGTGTCACCTACTTGCTTAAATGAGAGCCCAAAAAAATGGGCCATTTCGGGTCGTCCAAAGAGGCCTTTTAAGGGCCTATTTTCTTCATATATTAGACTTAAAATAGAGCATAATAACCAGACATAAGCTTTGCAAAGAATCCTCCCAAAAATTTCCCACAAACCCTAATTGATTTTCTCTCCCTTTCAAGTTCCAATTGGAGGTAAAACCTAGAGTTTGAAGAACCAAGCTAAGAGCTGAGTTATCCAACAAATAAGGTGAGTTTACTTCTCTCTTTCATCCAATTTTTCTTCTGTAAATTCATGGTAAGTCGTTCTATACTTGTAAGAACTCACGGGACGGTGATCGGAAGCCGTGAGTTCGAGTTATTCACTTGTAGCGGACTGTTTTGTGGACTGTTTTGTGTTGCTGTTGGGCTGCGTGTTTTACTACTATTTTGTGGAGTTTTGGAGGAGGAAGGGGGTTTATAAACACCATATAAATGTAGGGTGGTTGGCTGGTCGTTCGTCATAACATTTTCGGGTCGTTTGACACTACTACGTGGTCGTTTTGTGTACGAAAAGATTGGGGTGTGTTGGACTGTTTTGTAGTATTTGATGGTGTATATAGGGCTGGAAAATGATGTATATATGTTGTTATTGTTCTGTTGTTGTATTGTGTGTGTTATCTTGAATTTGGAGGAAGTAAGGATTATAGGGGAGATGCTGCCCGTTTTAATACAAAATAGGTTTGTCATTCGTTGTGCGATAGTTGTACCTTTCGTAACTTAACGATAGTATTATTATCATTCTTGTAGATTAAGGTGCGAAGAGGTGAGTTCAACTTGGTGATTGGAAATATTGTGATAAGGTATGTTAAGGCTAAGCCTTCCTTCATTTTGGCATGAACTCGTAGCTACATGTGTTAGTAATGAGACAAAAAGAGAAGTTCATATTCATGAATTTATTCACACTATTCTAGTCTCATAAGTTACAATATTATTCCTTATCGAGACTCTATATTCAATTTTAGTCTTGTCTTCTTCCAGTCAAGAGAGCAGCAAGCCTATATATACAGTATTACAGTATTTTCATTACCATCGAGCTATAATCGATGGGCAGGCCCCTATTGGGCAACCTCTGATCAGATGGAAAGTTATATACCGAGCCTACTGTGGCCGAGCGCCTATGAGTGAGCCCAGCATGGTCGAGATACATAGCCTAGTATGGCCGAGCGCCTATGAGCGAGCCTACTATGGCAGAGCAGTTATATATACCGAGCCTTATAAGGCCGTACAATTATTTTACTTACTATATTGAAGGAGTTGAATCAGTATCAGCAGGTAAGTATATCTCCAGATCATCTTTGACTCCCAGTTACTTCCAGTTATTATATTATCAGTTCAGTTTTGATTTTTAGTTATGTTATTACCTTACATACTCGGTACATTATTTCGTACTAATGTCCCTTTTCTGGGGACGCTGCATTTCATGCATGCAGGTTCAGATAGACAGGCGAGTAGATCTCTTCAGTAGGTATTTCCTGAGTTCAGCCTGATTGGTAAGCTCCACGTCTTTCGGAGTTGCCAGGTCTAGAGTGTTGTGTACATCTTATGTATATCTGTATATATGTTATGGGTAGGTCGGGGGCCTGTTCCGATCATAGTACATCTATCAGTAGAGGCTTGTAGACATATCCTGTTGGTTAGTACAGTATGTTGGGTTTGTAGGCCTGGTATGTATAATTTGGTGGTTTGTCAGTTGTAGTAGCTATGACGGCCTTTTCGGCCTAGCTTTATATTGATGTTTAGTTAGCGCTAGTTTCCATTCAGTTTTATATTTTGCTTTGCAAATTGTCTTGCAAGGTGGCCCCATGTCCAAAGTATGACATTATGTGTTCAGAGTCCCTTAGTCGCAATTTGGTACGCCAGGTTAGGTGAGGCACCAGGTGCTTGTATCGCTCCTAGGTTCGGGGCGTGACAAACTTGGTATCAGAGCAGTTCTGTCCTAGGGAGTCTACAAGCCGTGTCTAGTAGGGTCTTGTTTATAGATGTGTTGTGCACCACATTATATAAGCAGGGCACTACAGGGCATTTAGGAGTTGGTTACCCTTCTTTCAAATCTAAATCGTGCTACAGAACTGAGTTATAGAAAATTTGAATTAAACTTATGTGTTGGTGTTTGCATGCACAGATGCCGGTGACTAGGAAGACTACGGCTAGCCAGAGGAGAGATACAACAGTAGGTGAGGGGACCAGTAGATGGGGCCCAGTCTGAGGCTCAAGGTGAGACCCCTACTCAGCCATTACCGGCTCCTCCACCAACTACGGAGATTCCTAGGGAAACCGCACATCCAGTTCCCCCTCCACTTCCATCAGATTAGGACTTGAGGAGTGTGGTGCATTTGTTGACACAGTTGGTAGCTACCCAGCAACAGGCTAGGGCATCAGCTAGTGCAGGAACTTCTGAGGGGTCTGGGAGTTCAAGGGTCCGAGAGTTTATTGCTTTGAGTCCCCCAGAGTTCACGGGGACAGATCAGAGGGAGGACCCACAGGATTTCATAGATCAGCTTCACAGGATCTTTCGTGTTATGCATGCCACGGAGAAAGAGGCAGTTGAGCTAGCAGCTTTTCGACTCCGAGATATAGCCATCCTTTGGTATGAGGGATGGGAGAGGTTCAGGGGACGTGATGCACCTCCAGCTATTTGGGAGAATTTTTCAGATGCCTTCCTTGACCAGTACTTACCACGGGAGATCCGACAGGCTCGAGTCGATCAGTTTCTAGCCCTCAAGCAGGGTAATATGAGTGTTTGAGAGTATAGTCTCCGTTTTGACTCATTGGCCAGATATGCACCATCCATAGTTGCTACTATGCGGGACAGGATTCACAGGTTTATAGCAGGGTTAGCCCCAGAGTTAACCGAGGCATGTGCCACCACTGCATTGCAGGATAGTATGGATATCTCCCGGATTCAGGCATTTGCCTAGAATATAGAAAGGGGTAGGCGTCGGCAGCAGGGTGCAAAAAGGGCTGAGCAAGGGCAACGTAAGAGGATGAGATTTCCCAGGTCTCAGGAGCAATATCAGGGTAGTTATAGGACCCAGTACTTCGGACGGCCACCTAGGCCTCCGCCACCTCAGTTACAGGGTTACAGGTATGACCGCTATACTCAGTCAGGACCAGGTGAGAGCTCACGGGCATCGGGTTTGCAGCGACAGCGAGGATCTGCGCAGACATGGTCATTTCCTCCATGGTGTGACATCTGTGGTAGAGGACACTTGGGCCAATGCCGAGCAGGTTCTGATGCTTGTTATACATGTGGGCGTCCAGGGCATATGATGCGGGATTGCCCAAATAGAGATTCGGGGGGAATGGCACAACCAGCGAGTTCAGCAACAGGATCATCTATGTCCGTGCATCCTTCAGGGCGTGAGTCTCAGTCTTCGGCTGGTAGAGGTCGGGGCAGAGGTAGAGGTTCCAGTTCAAGTGGTAATCAGAACCGTATCTATGCTTTAGCAGGTCGACAGGACCAAGAGTCTTCACCAGACGTTGTGACAGGTATATTAACCATTTGCTCTCACGATGCTTATGCTTTGATAGACCCAGGATCTACTTTATCGTATATTACCCCATTTATCGCGAGGAAGTTTGGTATAGTGCCTGAAATACTAAGTGATCCTTTTGCGGTATCTACACTGGTCGGAGAATCAATTATTGCTAGACGGGTTTACCGAGGTTGTACGGTGACAATTTGTAGTCGTCAGACCTCAGCTGACCTAGTTGAGCTAGAGATGATGGATTTTGATGCTATCATGGACATGGACTGGTTGGCAGCTTGCTATGCCACAGTTGATTGCCGAGCAAAGGCAGCCAGATTTCATTTTTTGGGTGAGCCAGTCCTTGAATGGGTAGGTAATACACCAACACCCAGAGGTAGGTTTATTTCCTATCTGAAGGCGAGGAAAATGACCGCAAAAGGGTGCATTTATCATATTGTGCGAGTTAGAGATGCAGATGCTGAGATACCTATACTTCAGTCTATTCCCGTAGTCAAAGAGTATGCAGATGTGTTTCCAGATGAGCTTCCAGGTATTCCTCCAGAGCGAGAGATTGATTTTAGCATCGATTTGCTTCCAGGAACTCAACCAATATCCGTCCCTCCGTATAGAATGGCACCTGGCGAATTGAAGGAGTTGAAGGAGCAGTTAAAAGATTTGTTGGAGAAAGGTTACATCAGGCCCAGTACCTCACCTTGGGGTGCACCAGTACTATTTGTGCGGAAGAAAGATGGCTCGCTGAGGATGTGTATCGATTATAGGCAGCTGAACAAGGTAACTATTAAGAATAAGTATCCACTTCCAAGGATCGATGACTTGTTTGATCAGTTGCAGGGGGCTAGATGCTTTTCAAAGATAGATTTGAGGTCGGGGTACCACCAAGTCAGAGTTCGGGAAAAAGATATTCTGAAGACAGCCTTCAGGACCCGATATGGCCACTTCGAGTTCCTTGTCATGTCCTTCGGGTTGACTAATGCACCCGCTGTATTTATGGACTTGATGAATAGCCTATTCCGACCATTTTTAGATCTGTTCGTGATAGTATTTATTGATGATATTCTGGTTTATTCCCGTTCAGAGGATGAGCATGCGGACCACCTGCGAGCAGTACTCCAAACCCTCAGTGATCGTAAGTTGTATGCTAAGTTTTCTAAATGTGAGTTCTGGTTGAAGTCTGTAGCATTCTTGGGGCATATTGTATCAGATGATGGGATAAAGATGGACACTCAGAAGATTGAGGCCGTGAAATCTTGGCCTAGACCTACCACTCCGACAGAGGTTCGTAGCTTTCTAGGCTTAGCAGGATACTATCGGAGGTTCGTAGAGGGTTTTTCGTCCCTTTCGGCACCATTGACGAAGTTGACACAGAAAGAAACTAAGTTTCAATGGACAGAGGCTTGTGAGTGGAGTTTCCAAGAGCTTAAGAACAGGTTGACCTCAGCTCCAGTTCTAACACTTCCAGAGGGTCTAGAGGGTTATGCCGTGTATTGTGATGCATCAGTTGTCGGGTTAGGATATGTCCTGATGCAACATGGGAAGGTAATTGCGTATGCTTCAAGGCAGTTGAGGAAGCACGAGAGGAATTATCCGACCCACAACCTCGAGTTAGCTGCGGTTGTCCATGCACTTAAGATATGGCGGCATTATTTATATGGTGTTCATGTTGATGTATTTACTGATCATAAAAGCCTAAAATATATCTTCAAGCAGAAAGAGTTGAATTTACGACAGAGGCGATGGCTTGAGTTATTGAAAGATTACGATGTTAACATTCTCTACAATCCAGGGAAAGCTAATGTTGTAGCAGATGCCTTAAGTCGCCGATCTATGGGTAGCTTAGCTTAGCACATGTAGAGCCCAAGAAAAGACAATTAGCTAGAGAGATTCATCAATTGTCTTTGTTGGGGGTTCGGTTAGTAGATTCTGAGGATGGTGGAGTATTACTCCAAAACACTACAAAATCATCCCTCATAGCGGAAGTCAAGGAAAGGCAGTACGAGGACCCAGAGTTGGTCGAGTTGAGGGCGAGTTCCGCAGTAGAAGAAGCCATTGTTAGAGCTCAAGGGAGATGGGGTTCTCAGATACAGGGGTCGTTTGTGTATTCCAGATGTAGCAGGGCTACGAGACAGGATTATGTCAGAGGCACATTATTCATGGTATTCTATCCATCCTGGATCGACGATGATGTATCATGACATTAAGGATGTGTACTCGTGGAATGATATGAAGAAGAACATTGCTGAGTTTGTTGCCCAATGTACTAGTTGCCAGCAAGTGAAGATAGAGCACCAGAAGTCTGGAGGGCTAATGCAGACTATAGAGATCCCGACATGGAAATGGGAGGCGATAAACATGGACTTTATCACGGGTTTACCTCGTTCTAATCGTAAGTTCGATTCCATATGGGTGATAGTCGATAGGCTCACGAAATCAGCTCACTTCCTACCGGTCAGATCTACATATACAGCAGAAAATTATGCAAAGTTATATATTAAGGAGATAGTGCGGCTACACGGAGTACCAGTTTCTATTATATCTGACCGTGGGGCTCAGTTTACAGCAAATTTTTGGAGGTCATTTCAGAGAGGTCTAGGGACTCAGGTGAATCTCAGCACAGCTTTTCATCCACAGACTGATGGACAAGCCGAGCGCACAATTCAGACGCTCGAGGATATGTTACGAGTATGTGTGTTGGATTTTAAAAGAAGTTGGGATGAACATCTACCTCTTGTCGAGTTTGCATATAATAACAGTTACCACTCCAGTATTCAGATGGCTCCGTACGAGGCTTTGTATGGGCGTAAGTGCAGATCTCCTATAGGGTTGGTTTGATGTTAGGGAATCTGGGTTATATGGGCCAGACCTGGTTCAACAGGCCATAGAGAAAGTAAAGCTTATTCGGGAGCGACTGTTGACAGCTCAGAGTCGTCAGAAGTCATATTCTGACGTGCGGCAATGAGACTTAGAGTTCAGGATTAATGACTGGGTATTCTTAAAGGTATCACCTATGAATGGCGTGATGAGGTTTGGCAAGAAAGGCAAGCTTAGCCCACGGTATATTGGGCCTTATAGGATCATTTGGAGAGTGGGCCAAGTAGCTTATGAGTTAGATTTGCCCTCAGAATTGGAGTCTGTCCATCCGGTTTTTCACGTATCTATGCTACGGAAGTGCATTGGCAATCCTACCTGAGTGGTGCCCATGGATGATGTACAGATTACAGAGGACTTGTCATACGAGGAAATTCCAGTTGCCATCCTAGACCGATAAATCCGCAATCTACGAAATAAGGAGGTAGCTTCCGTAAAGGTTTTATGGAGGAGCAAGAATGTAGAAGAGATGATGTGGGAATCGGAGAAAGAAATGAAGTATAAATACCCCCACATATTTCAAACTGAAGATATGGCTCGAGATGGGATGCTACAACACAGCTCTATTCAGGCTAGCAGGTCAGCAGGTAAGCTTTTATTTTTCACTTTTAGTATTTATGATTTACGGTTGGTGAGGCAAAGTGTTGCTATTTATAAACATTGGCCATGTGTGGCATGCATAGTATGTTTTCTAGCTACGTACAGGTTGGTTTTAACCTAGTGTACGAAGGATACTCTGGCAAAAGTTTCCAAAGTCTCTAAGAGTAAACATTCGAGGACGAATGTTTCCAAGGGGGGAATGATGTTACACCCTATATTTTCGTACATAAAAATGCATCGTAAGCAAACTAATGTAGGACCAAAAATGAGATAATATTTAAAAGTATATAAATTAATTTAATCTTGTTACCTCTGAGGTTACAAATATTGAAGATCATGAACAACAAGTACAAAGAGGGTTGGACGGTTCAGAAGATAAAGCAATTGAAGAAAATAATGTTTCGTCGAAAGTCGACAAGTTGGGAATATTATAACATATACCTTTGGGGTGAGACTAGGGTGCTTAACATGATAAGGAGATTATGTTATGATTTATATTAGTCATATGACATCCGTGTGTTATGTTTTGAAGTCAAGAGAGTTGTGGAACAAAAGTCGATGAAAGTCATCACAAGTTACATTCATAAGTTTTACTGAAACTTTGGGTCAAATGTAACTGCGATTTTCTCCTAATATACTTAGAGTTATGGGGTGTTCCACCTATCAAATTAAAGATATATGAGTCTATTTTCCAACGCATTAAACCGTTTGTCAATACGACATTGGAGTAGAATGATATGGGTATTTGTGCAATACTGCACAAGCTGCTAGGTGACAAGTAGGTGTGTCACCTACTTGCTTAAATGAGAGCCCAAAGAAATGGGCCATTTCGGGTCGTCCAAAGAGGCCTTTTAAGGGCCTATTTTCTTCATATATTAGACTTAAAATAGAGCATAATAACCAGACATAAGCTCTGCAAAGAATCCTCCCAAAAATTTCCCACAAACCCTAATTGATTTTCTCTCCCTTTCAAGTTCCAATTGGAGGTAAAACCTAGAGTTTGAAGAACCAAGCTAAGGGCTGAGTTATCCAACAAATAAGGTGAGTTTACTTCTCTCTTTCATCCAATTTTTCTTCTGTAAATTCATGGTAAGTCGTTCTATACTTGTAAGAACTCACGGGACGGTGATCGGAAGCCGTGAGTTCGAGTTATTCACTTGTAGCGGACTGTTTTGTGGACTGTTTTGTGTTGCTGTTGGGATGCGTGTTTTACTACTATTTTGTGGAGTTTTGGAGGAGGAAGGGGGTTTATAAACACCATATAAATGTAGGGTGGTTGGCTGGTCGTTCGTCATAACATTTTCGGGTCGTTTGACACTACTACGGTGGTCGTTTTGTGTACGAAAAGATTGGGGTGTGTTGGACTGTTTTGTAGTATTTGATGGTGTATATAGGGCTGGAAAATGATGTATATATGTTGTTATTGTTCTGTTCTTTTATTGTTGGTGTTATCTTGAATTTGGAGGAAGTAAGGATTATAGGGGAGATGCTGCCCGTTTTAATACAAAATAGGTTTGTCGTTCGTTGTGCGATAGTTGTACCTTTCGTAACTTAACGATAGTATTATTATCATTCTTGTAGATTAAGGTGCGAAGAGGTGAGTTCAACTTGGTGATTGGAAAGATTGTGATAAGGTATGTTAAGGCTAAGCCTTCCTTCATTTTGGCATGAACTCGTAGCTACATGTGTTAGTAATGAGACAAAAAGAGAAGTTCATATTCATGAATTTATTCACACTATTCTAGTCTCATAAGTTACAATATTATTCCTTATCGATACTCTATATTCAATTTTAGTATTGTCTTCTTCCAGTCAAGGGAGCAGCAAGCCTATATATACAGTATTACAGTATTTTCATTACCATCGAGCTATAATCGATGGGCAGGCCCCTATTGGGAAACCTCTGATCAGATGGAAAGTTATATACCGAGCCTACTGTGGCCGAGCGCCTATGAGCGAGCCCAGCATGGTCGAGATACATAGCCTAGTATGGCCGAGCGCCTATGAGCGAGCCTACTATGGCAGAGCAGTTATATATACCGAGCCTTATAAGGCCGTACAATTATTTTACTTACTATATTGAAGGAGTTGAGTCAGTATCAGCAGGTAAGTATATCTCCAGATCATCTTTGACTCCCAGTTACTTCCAGTTATTATATTATCAGTTCAGTTTCAATTTTCAGTTATGTTATTGCCTTACATACTCGGTACATTATTTCGTACTGACGTCCCATTTCTGGGGACGCTCCATTTCATGCATGCAGGTTCAGATAGACAGGCGAGTAGATCTCCTCAGTAGGTGTTTCCCGAGTTCAGCCTGATCGGTAAGCTCCACGTCTTTCGGAGTTGCCAGGTCTAGAGTGTTGTGTACATCTTATGTATATCTGTATATATGTTATGGGTAGGTCGGGGACCTGTTCCGATCATAGTACATCTATCAGTAGAGGCTTGTAGACATATCCTGTTGGTTAGTACAGTATGTTGGGTTTGTAGGCCTAGTATGTATAATTTGGTGGTTTATCAGCTGTAGTAGCTATGACGGCCTTTTCGGCCTAGCTTTATATTGATGTTTAGTTAGTGCTAGTTTCCATTCAGTTTTATATTTTGCTTCGCATATTGTCTTGCAAGGTGGCCCCATGGCCAAAGTATGACATTATGTGTTCAGAGTCCCTTAGTCGCAATTTGGTACACCAGGTTAGGTGAGGCACTAGGTGCTTGTATCGCTCCTAGGTTCGAGGCGTGACAGTTATATGTTGTGATATTGATACGCATGTGGTGGATTAAGGATTGGGGTCGAAATGCATATGGTGAGATAAGGTGGTCTTGATATGCTTGTTGGTAGTAGAGGAACTACTTTAAGCCACGCGGTGTGATAAGGTGGGCTAAAACACGGGAAGCTATTTCGAAAAAATTATTTTCAAAACTAAATGCAAGGCTCCCGCGGTGATATAAGGAATGATTATGATTTGTTTTGTGATATGAGACTGTGAGGCAGTACCTCGGTAGTGATGCTTGCTAATACCATTCAATTATATCACTTGTGTGTTTGTTGGTTTGTTTCCTTGTCATATTATTCATTGTTTACTTTCGTGATGCCTTAATTGCCTTAATTCAGTGTATCTATTCTTGGTATATTTTCTTCATTGTTTCATTTTTGTTGTTTATCATTATCACACTATCATATACCTGTTCAATTTTCATATTTATTCTAGTAGGGTGTTGACCTGACCTCATCACTACTCTACCGAGGTTAGCACTTATTGGGTACTGTTGTAGTCTACTCATTCTACACTTTTGCACATCCTTTGATGCAGATCCAGGTAGCCTTACCAGCCTAGGCACCGGTGAGTAGCGTTTAGATATGGAGACTTCAAGGTATACCTGCCGGCGTCTGCGGGCCTCGGAGTCACCCTCTACCTAGTTCTATTTCATTTTCCCTTTTTATAGATAATGTTGTATGGGGATATTTAGTATATTGTAGTAGAGCTTGGGACTTGGTATCACCGGATGTTGGGAGTTTTATTCTATTGAGTTGCAGAGTTCTTTTATGTTAGTTGTTGAGTTATTTGAAAGTTTTTATCATTTTCTCAGTTAAATTCTGCCTGAGTGTTAGGCTTACCTACTCTTAGAGACTAGGTTCCATCACGACATCCTACAGAGGAAAATTTGGTCAGTGACAAGTTGGTATCAAAGCCCTAGGTACATAGGTTTTACGTGTCAAAAGTAGGAATAGTAGAATCTCACGGATCGGTACAGAAAGTTTTGTATTTATCTTCGAGAGGCTATGGATCTGTTAGGAAACTTCTCTTATTTGATTCCTTATAATGCGAATTTCGTGACTTTAGATTTCTAAATCTATGTCTTTCTATTGTCTCATGGACGGTGAGGACATCCACCGCTGGATCCGACGATCAGATATTGTTCCCCCTGATAGAGCCGCGGGAGGCCAGGGCTGGGGCCGAAGTCAGGGTCCGGGAGAGGACAAGGAGGGGCATGTAGTGTAGCCAGAGCAGCTGCACGAGCTATGACAGAGGAGCCACCGGTAGCTTCAGTTGGGAGGTAGGCACCTTCGGCGCTTGTTGCTACCCCTGCACTTCAAGGGACACTCGCCCAATTCTTGAGCATATTTGGTAATCTAGCTCAGGCGGGGTTGATTCCACTTGCAACGGCAACATCTCGGGCTAGGGTAGGAGCGCAAACTCCAGCGGCCCGTACCCCAGAGCAGTGATTCCATGTTGAGCAGGTCCCATAGGTTATACAAGTGCAGCTGGTTGTCCTAGTTCAGGCCGAGGTTAGGGCATCAACTTCTAAGGAGGAGTAGCTCAGGCTCGAGTGGTACAAAAATACCATCCTCCTTCTTTCAGTGGCCTAGCTATAGAGGACGCATAAGGCTTTCTGGAAAAGTGCCACTGTATTCTCCATAACATGGGTATAGTGAAGACGAGCGGGGGTTCTTTCACTTCTTTCTAGCTATCGGGACTAGCATACTAGTCTTGGCAGGCTTGGGAGGAGGCTAGCCCAACCGAGGCAGCTTCACTCACATGGGCTCAATTCTTAGAGATGTTATTAAGATTTTGTTCCCCGAAGCCTTTGGGATACATGGCTTGAGCAGTTTGAGCAGTTGTGCCAGGGTTCTATGATCGTATCAGAGTATGTTCTGAAGTTTAGTGAGTTGTCCAGATATGCACCTGCCTTGGTTTACACAATTAGAGATCGAGTCCGTCGATTTATCAAGAGGCTCAACTATGGTATTAGATTCAGCATGGCTCGATAGTTGGAGACTGATACTCCATACCAGCAGGTGGTAGAAATCACATGGAGATTGGAGGGTTTGCAATGCCAGGAGACATGACAGGGAGGCCAACAGTCCTCGAGATTCTGGTGGATATAGTGGTGTCTACCAGAAAGTTATATGTTGTGATATTGATACGCATGTGGTGGATTAAGGATTGGGGTCGAAATGCATATGGTGAGATAAGGTGGTCTTGATATGCTTGTTGGTAGTGGAGGAACTACTTGAAGCCACGTGGTGTGATAAGGTGGGCTAAAACACGGAAAGCTATTTCGAAAAAATTATTTTCAAAACTAAATGCAAGGCTCCCGCAGTGATATAAGGAATGATTATGATTTGTTTTGTGATATGAGACTGTGAGGCAGTACCTCGGTAGTGATGCTTGCTAATACCATTTAATTATATCACTTGTGTGTTTGTTGCTTTGTTTCCTGGTCATATTATTCATTGTTTACTTTCGTGATGCCTTAATTGCCTTAATTCAGTGTATCTATTCTTGGAATATTTTATTCATTTTTTCAATTTTGTTGTTTATCATTATCACACTATCATATACCTGTTCAATTTTCTTATTTATTCTAGTAGGGTGTTGACCTGACCTCATCACTACTCTACCGAGGTTAGCACTTATTGGGTACCGTTGTAGTCTACTCATTCTACACTTTTGCACATCCTTTTATGCAGATCCAGGTAGCCTTACCAGCCTAGGCACCAGTGAGTAGAGTTTAGATATGGAGACTTCAAGGTATACCTGCCGGCGTCTTCGGACCTCGGAGTCACCCTCTACCTAGTTCTATTTCATTTTCCCTTTTTATAGATAATGTTGTATGGGGATATTTAGTATACTGTTGTAGAACTTGGGACTTGGTATCACCGGATGTTGGGAGTTTTATTCTGTTGAGTTGCAGAGTTCTTTTATGTTAGTTGTTGAGTTATTTGAAATTTTTTATCATTTTCTCAGTTAAATTCTGCCTGAATGTTAGGCTTACCTACTCTTAGAGACTAGGTTCCATCACGACATCCTACAGAGGAACATTTGGTCAGTGACAAGTTGGTATCAAAGCCCTAGGTACATAGGTTTTACGTATCAAAAGCAGGAATAGTAGAATCTCACGGATCGGTACAGAAACTTTTGTATTTATCTTCGAGAGTCTATGGAACTATTAGGAAACTTCACTTATTTGATCCATTATCATGCGAATTTCTTGATTTTAGATTTCTAAATCTATGTCTTTCTATTCTCTCATAGATGGTAAGGACATCCACCGCTGGATCCGATGATCAGATATTGTGCCCCCTGATAGAGCCGCGAGAGGCCGGGGCTGGGGCCGAGGTCTGGGTCCGGTAGAGGACAAGGAGGGGAATGTAGTGTAGCCAGAGCAGCTGCACGAGCTACGACAGAGAAGCCACCGGTAGCTTCAGTTGGGAGGTAGGCACTTGCGGCGCTTGTTGCCACCCCTGCACTTCAAGGGACGTTCGCCCAATTCTTGAGCATATTTGGTAATCTAGCTCAGGCGGGGTTGATTCCACTTGCAACGGCAACATCTCAGGCTAGGGTAGGAGCGCAAACTCCATCGGCCCGTACCCCAGAGCAGTGATTCCATGTTGAGCAGGTCCCATAGGTTATACAAGTGCAGCTGGTTGTCCTAGTTCAGGCCGAGGTTAGGGCATCAACTTCTAAGGAGGAGTAGCTCAGGCTCGAGTGGTACAAAAAATACCATCCTCCTTCTTTCAGTGGCCTAGCTACAGAGGACGCATAAGGCTTTCTGGAAAAGTGCCACTGTATTCTCCATAACATGGGTATAGTGAAGACGAGCGGGGGTTCTTTCACTTCTTTCTAGCTATCGGGACTAGCATACTAGTCTTGGCGGGCTTGGGAGGAGGCTAGCCCAACCGAGGCAGCTTCACTCACATGGGCTCAATCCTTAGAGATGTTATTGAGATTTTATTCCCCGAAGCCTTTGGGATACATGGCTTGAGCAGTTGTGTCAGGGTTCTATGATCGTATCAGAGTATGTTCTGAAGTTTAGTGAGTTGTCCAGATATGCACCTGCCTTGGTTTACACAATTAGAGATTGAGTCCGTCGATTTATCAAGAGGCTCAACTATGGTATTAGATTCAGCATGGCTCGATAGTTGGAGACTGATACTCCATACCAGCAGGTGGTAGAAATCACATGGTGATTGGAGGGTTTTCAAGGCCAGGAGACATGACAGGGAGGCCAAGAGTCCTCGAGATTCTGGTGGCTATAGTGGTGTCCACCAGAAAGTTATATTTTGTGATATTGATACGCATGTGGTGGATTAAGGATTGGGGTCGAAATGCATGTGGTGAGATAAGGTGGTCTTGATATGCTTGTTGGTAGTAGAGGAACTACTTGAAGCCACGTGGTGTGATAAGGTGGGCTAAAACACGGGAAGCTATTTCGAAAAAATGATTTTCAAAACTAAATGCAAGGCTCCCGCGGTGATATAAGGAATGATTATGATTTGTTTTGTGATATGAGACTGTGAGGCAGTACCTCGGTAGTGATGCTTGCTAATACCATTCAATTATATCACTTGTGTTTTGGTTGCTTTGTTTCCTTGGCATATTATTCATTGTTTACTTTCGTGATGCCTTAATTGCCTTAATTCAGTGTATCTATTCTTGGTATATTTTCTTCACTGTTTCATTTTTGTTGTTTATCATTATCACACTATCATATACCTGTTCAATTTTCTTATTTATTATAGTAGGGTGTTGACCTAACCTCATCACTACTCTACCGAGGTTAGCACTTATTGGGTACCGTTGTAGTCTACTCATTCTACACTTTTGCACATCCTTTTATGCAGATCCAGGTAGCCTTACCAGCCTAGGCACCGGTGAGTAGAGTTTAGATATGGAGACTTCAAGGTATACCTGCCGGCGTCTGCGGGTCTCGAAGCCACCCTCTACCTAGTTGTATTTCATTTTCCCTTTTTATAGATAATGTTGTATGGGGATATTTAGTATACTGTTGTAGAGCTTGGGACTTGGTATCACCGGATGTTGGGAGTTTTATTCTGTTGAGTTGCAGAGTTCTTTTATGTTAGTTGTTGAGTTATTTGAAAGTTTTTATCATTTTCTCACTTAAATTCTGCCTGAATGTTAGGCTTACCTACTCTTAGAGACTAGGTTCCATCACGATATCCTACAGAGGAAAATTTGGTCAGTGACAAGTTGGTATCAAAGCCCTAGGTACATAGGTTTTACGTGTCAAAAGCAGGAATAGTAGAATCTCACGGATCGGTACAGAAACTTTTGTATTTATCTTCGAGAGGCTATGGAACTGTTAGGAAACATCACTTATTTGATCCCTTATCATGCGAATTTCTTGACTTTAGATTTCTAAATCTATGTCTTTCTATTCTCTCATAGATGGTGAGGACATCCACCGCTGGATCCGACGATCAGATATTGTGCCCCCTGATAGAGCCGCGAGTGGCCGGGGCTGGGGCCGCGGTCAGGGTCCGGGAGAGGACAAGGAGGGGCATGTAGTGTAGCCAAAGCAGCTGCACGAGCTACGACAGAGGAGCCACCGGTAGCTCTAGTTGGGAGGTAGGCACTTGCGGCGCTTGTTGCTACCCCTGCACTTCAAGAGACGCTCGCCCAGTTCTTGAGCATATTTGGTAATCTAGCTCAGGCAGGGTTGATTCCACTTGCAACGGCAACATCTCAGGCTAGGGTAGGAGCGCAAACTCCAGCGGCCGTACCTCAGAGCAGTGATTCCATGTTGAGCAGGTCCCATAGGTTATACAAGTGCAGCTGGTTGTCCCAGTTCAGGCCGAGGTTAGGGCATCAACTTCTAAGGAGGAGTAGCTGAGGCTCGAGTGGTACAAAAAATACCATCCTCCTTCTTTCAGTGGCCTAGCTACAGAGGACGCACAAGGCTTTCTGGAAAAGTGCCACTGTATTCTCTATAACATGGGTATAGTGAAGACGAGCGAGAATTAACAGATGAGATAAATAAATTTAAACAAATATTACAACCATAAGAAATTCCCAGAATTGAAGAAATAGATAACAATATAGATGACCAAAAGTCAGAATCAAGTGAAATAAGTGAAACATATACAGAACTTTTAGAAAATATAGAAAAAACAAAAAATATAGAAATAAATACAAGAGATGTAAATATGGATGAAAAACCTCAGATGTAAAAAATCCAAAAGAATTATACCCAAATTATTATACAGTTAACTATGAACAACATGATAGAAATAATACACTATGGAATAGTAGATTAAATAAGAAATGGACACCAAAACCAATATCAGAACAATATAATTTTTTAGATTTAGATTGCGTAGCAGATATAAATAAAACAATCCAACTATGGATAGGATATGTATCTAAACAATTGGTAGATAATAAAATAGGAATGGCAGAAACACCAGGATATATAGAAAGAACACTCATAGGAACAGTAAAATTATGGTTACACAATTTAACAAAGGAGAGTATAGATACCTTAAGAAGTAATAAAAAATTTAATGGTGAAATAGCAACAACAAATATAGAAATATTATACAAATATGAAATAGCCATAAGAAACAAATTTAGTAGTATGACTACAGAAATTGAAGAACAAAATAAGGAAAAACAAACAAATAGAAATCTAATAACAAAATTAGCAATATGTAATATGTGCTATATAGACGAATATACTTGTGCATTTAGAGAATATTATTATAAAGGAACATATAATACAGAAGAAGGCAAAGAAATAAGGAAATTATATTTCACAAAATTACCAGAACCTTTTAATTCTAAAATAATAAAAGATTGGAATGAAGCAGGATTAACAGATACTTTAGGAGCTAGGATAAAATTTCTACAACAATGGTTTGCACAATTATGTGAAAAAAAGAAGAAACAAAAATAGAAAAAATATTAATAAAAAACTTAAGATGTTGTAAAAATAAAACAGCACTACAATTTGGATGTACAGATACATATAATAAAAAATGGAAAACAAAGAAATATAATAAATATAGAACAAAATATAAAAGTAAAAAACCAAGAAAAAGATATTATGTAAAAAATTATCAGACTAAAAGATCATTTAGACCAAAAAAGCCATTTTTACTTTCCTTTCTATTTTTATTTAATTTTATTTATAATTTAGTCAGATGTAAAAGCTTTTTCATAATATTCTTTTTGTAGTGGAATTAGTCTAATTATTTCTTTTAAGCTTTCTAATATATATTCTATATATTCTATATCTTGGGTTCTTTGGTATTCTTCTATATTAGTTTTTACTAGATTTGTTAGTAATTTTATACTGTCGGTAGTTTGTTGCCAATATTGTAGGTAGATATTATTCATCATGTGTTATTGTAGGTATATATTATTCATCATGTGTTATCAAAATATAAATCTAATTCATATAAGTCTATTTCTGGTATAATTAGTTCTGTCCAATTTTGATCCATTATTTCTATTATTTCAAAATTAAGTAATTTCTCATAAATTATTCTTCTTACATCATTGTCAATATTTTTTAGTATATATAGTATAAGTATTTTATAACTAAGATTATCATCTATTAAGTAAGTGTTCATTTTATCATATGATTTTCTAAACATATTCCTTTTAATCTCTATATCTATTATCCTTATTCATCATATTATAATAAGTTATTTTAATCATCTTTTCTGGTCACTACCATGATTTTCTGCTTCAATCAGTTACCCTAACAGCGCTTCAACTTTGTTTGCTCCCCTAAACGGCTTTCCTGCCTACCGGTTTCAACCTTAGGATGCATAGTCTGGGCTTACCTACTCTTAGCATATTTTCATGGCAAACTTTCTCAAGATGATTTCTATAACAGTACTATTATATGATGGATAATTATAATTTACATATAAGAGATTATCAGGAATATAATAATTTAGCTACTCATAATTATAATATGACATATCTGTTTTTGTAGGTTTTTGATATCTCCTTGTTGATCCATAGCTTTCATATCTTCTTGATGTTCCATAGCTTTCCTGTATTTTTATCTTTAAGAAGTATCTTTAGAGAGAAGAGAGGAATTTTTGGATGCCTGAAGATGCAGCCTGTTTTTTATTCATAATCGAAAGGCTATTTAAAGATTACAAAAATGACTCTTACTGTTCATGAACGACCTTTACTGTTCATGAGACTGACTCTTACTATTCATGAACGACCTTTACTGTTCATGAGACTGACTCTTACTATTCATGAACGACCTTTACTGTTCATGAGACTGACTCTTACTTTTGTAAAGTAAAGAACTATTTACTTTACGACTTTTACAAAAAATAAAATAACATTAAAGAAAAGAAAAGAATCTAATAAATCTTTTACTTTATCTTGTCTGCCATAGTTTTTGTCGTTTAGTTTGTCGTCTTCTTCTCGATTATTCCAGTTGTACGTCTGGAACAATGTTATCTTCTCCTTTGCATTTTGAGCATATGTGGTCTGGGTATTTGTGACTGATTAGCTTGCAATATCTTGTTAACAGTTCTGGAGAGATGAAATTCATCCTTATAGCTCTTGTGATTGTAGGTTGTTCTGGTTTTAAAAGACTTAAGATCCATTGTCTTAATTCTTCCATATCTGCTTCTCGTATCTCTCTGCAATTTGAATATATCATTGTTTGTTCTCTTGAATAATAACTCCAAATCGCATTCTGATTTAGGTAGTTGTTTGCTAGTTCATTTAGTATAGTGGATATTCCAATAATCCTTTTATTTGCATAAAAGTCTGGAATATTTATTTTTTCGATCTCTTCTTGTTCTTCTATTCTTTCTGGTATGAGCATTTCTCTTGTAAGTCCGATCTTGATAACTTGTATGATAGGCTTTATTTCTTCATATAATATCTCTGTTGTAGCTGAATAAAATCGTATATAGAATAACGTTCCTTTAGTTATTCTTCTCTATTGCATAAATGCTCTGTGTAACTCCGGTATGGTAGCTATCTCCTGTCCTGTTTGTGTATATACAGTATCTAGTAATCCATAATTATAGCAGGTGGCTATTAGTTTTGCACTTGTATTTGGTAGTGCTATTAATTTATTGTATCCTGTTAGATAACGGGTAATATAATCTCCATTTGGATTCTGGGTAGTTTGGGATCTTGGGTTTTTATTTAAAAAGTTTTGTATTTTGTGTATGTTGTCTATATATGTACGGGTTATATGGTTGTATGTCTTTTTGGCTTGGTTCAGACTTTCTTTGTAGGTATTTATCTGTGGTGGTAGGAATATTTCGTTCTAGGTATTTTGGATATTTTTCTGTACGAATGGTTTTGTAAATAAATTGTTCATATTTATGTTTGTGTATCTAGGCTTAATTTCTTCCTTCTTCTTTGCAGATGAACTGCTAGCTGTCCTGCTTCCTGCAACTGTATTTAACAAACTGTTATGAGTTTTTAGGTGTTGCTCAACGTCACCTTCTAGCTCTGGAATTTTAGAGATTTTCGATCGTCTTATCTCCGCATTGTTTGAGTCATGCTGCTGACTACTAGCTGTTTTTCTTATTATCTGTATCTCTTCATCCATACTTTCCACTTTCTTACAAAGTGTAGTCATGGCTAAGAGTAGATTTTCCATTGTATTATCTGGATCAGTTTGGGTAGCTTTGTCTTGACAAGTAATCTGCAACAACATTCTTGTTAGTAGTGATTATTTCAATTGTAAATGTAAAGTTTAATATATTTAATACCAGTCTGCGTATTTCTTTTGTTGTAACTGAATCTTGTACTTTTCTGGTTATCCACCATTTTACTTGAGTATTATCTGTTCTTACAATAAATCTGTTGTAAACTATATATGGTTCAAATGCTAATAAACATTTATATAATGCAAATAATTCTTTTTCTATTTATCTCCCATTTTTCTTGTGGTTCCGTATAAGATCCTGAATAATACCTGCAATGATGTTCTATTTTTTCTTTATCATATTTATATTTAAGAACTCCTCCATAACTATGATTACTCGAATCTGTTTCTACAATGTAAGTAAATTTCTTATTTTCATCTGGGAAGTATAATTTTGGTAGTTTCTTACACAATATTTTAATCTTCCTTTTTTGTTCTTTATCTTTTTCATCGAACCCATATTCTACATCCTTTTTTAGTTTTTTCTATAGAGGTTTTAGATTTTCTGCTAATTTAGGTATATATTCTCTTACTTGGTTTACTAATCCTAAGAATGATTGTAATTTCTTTTTTGTATCTATGTTTTCATCAAGATTGATTATTTTTTGTACTATATGTGTTTGCATTTTTATTCCATTTTTATCTATTTGTATTCCTAAAAATTCAATCTGATTCTTCATAATTTCTGCTTTGGTTTTACTTAAGCTTATACCAGAGTTTTCTATAATATGTATGAATTTTTCTAATAATTTTATATGTTCATCTTGTGTTCTCGAATATAGTAATATATCATCTATATATACTATACAATTTTCTAGTTGGTTAAAATAATTATCCATAAAATGTTGGTACCTTCCTGGTGCATTTTTATATCCAAATGGTAAAACATTCCATTCATAAAATCCTTGTGGTACTGTAAATGCTGTTAGTTTTTTAGATTCATCTTCTAGTTTTAGATGGTAAAATCCTGATTTACAGTCGAATTTACTAAAGTAATTATACCCTTGGATTTGTCTTATTTTTAATATCTTGTTAGGTATTGGGTAATTATATGTTTTAGTTTTTGCATTTAAATTTCGGTAATCTATAACCATTCTACTTTTTCCTCTTTTTTGTTCACTATGTTTATTTACTATAAATGCTGGACTTGTATGTTTACTATTACTTTCTTGTATATACTTGTTATCTAATAATTCTTTTATATGCATTTTAAATTCTGTTAAGTCATCAAAGTTATATTTTAAGGGTTTTTGTGTTATTATACTATTTTCTTCTATTAGTTCTATTTTTATTTTTGTCTTATGTTTATTCCATCCTTTTATAGGGTTATCATTATATAATTTTTCTAATTCATTCTGGATTATTTTTACTTTGTCTATTGTAAATATAATAATTTCTAATTGAGTAGTTGTATTTTTACTTATATTTTCTAATTTTTGTGTGATTTTTTCATTTCCTCTTATCCATTCTGTAGTTTTTCGTTGTTTATTATTTACTCTTTTTGCTCCTACTTTATTTTTACATGGTGTGGTAAACCACCAGTGTGTTTTTGTTATTATATGTGGGTATAGTTTCTCTAGAAATGGCATTCCTAGTAGTATATCTTTCGTAGTGAATTCAAAGTTATATATTTCTTCTATAATTAATATTTTATCCCATATTTGTATTTTTACATTCTTGGCTTTGTAGTTAATCATATTCCTTCATTATTAAATCCTGTTACTACCATAGGTGTTTTTAATTTTTCCTATTTATCCGTTGGTAAACAATTATATTTACATATATTAGCTTCTGCCCCTGTATCTATCATTGGTGTATAGTATCTATTATAATATCCTTCTACTATGATTTTTGCGAGTATATATATTTTCATTCTTCTGTTCTTTTTATTATTATTTTCTTATCTTTGTATGTTATGGTTAATTGCTTATCTCCTAGACTGTATGGTTTTACTTTTTCTAACCATTTTATTCCTAGTGTAATATTTTCGTTTTCATTTTCTTGACATATTTTAAATTGTATTATTAAAGGTATTCCTCCAATAATTATTTCTTTTTCTGTTATTTCTTCATTTATTATTAATTCTTTAGGTAATTCAGGGCATAATTGTTCAGTAGTTATTATTTCAGCTTCTGTTACTAATTCTCTTGTAATATAGTTTTCTTCTTGTTTATTATTGGTATTTTGGCTTTTCCTTTTGTATATTTACAGTCAATTATATGTTCTTTTTGGCTAACTACGTAGTATTCTTCTTTTTGTCTTTTGAACCAATTTTTTATTGTAGGTACTTCAAATATTTTTTCGACACTGAGGTCTAATTCTTTTCCTTTTATTTGTTCAAATATATTATTATCAAATATAATATTTTGTTCTGAGTATTCTTCATCTTTATATTCTTCACGTGTTATTACTTCTATTTCTTTTTCAGTCATTGGATTTCATCATTCTCTTTAGTTATTTCATTATCTATTTCATCTTCTGTATCTGATATTTCATATATATTATCTTCACTATCTAGTTCATAATCTATATATTCTATCTGCATATATTCTTCATCATCAATTATGATTTCTGTTATTTGCTTTTTCTTTAGGTTTCTAGGTGCTTTACAGTCTTTAGCTATATGTCCTAATTTTCCACAGTTATAACAAGTACATTCTGTTAGTTTCTTTTTTGGTCTAAATGATCTTTTAGTCTGGTAATTTTTTACATAATATCTTTTTCTTGGTTTTTTACTTTTATATTTTGTTCTATATTTATTATATTTCTTTGTTTTCCATTTTTTATTATATGTATCTGTACATCCAAATTGTGGTGCTGTTTTATTTTTACAACATCTTAAGTTTTTTATTAATATTTTTTCTATTTTTGTTTCTTCTTTATATTTTTCACATAATTGTGCAAATCATTGTTGTAGAAATTTTATCCTAGCTCCTAAATTATCTGTTAATCCTGCTTCATTCCAATCTTTTATTATTTTAGAATTAAAAGGTTCTGGTAATTTTGTGAAATATAATTTCCTTATTTCTTTGCCTTCTTCTGTATTATATGTTCCTTTATAATAATATTCTCTAAATGCACAAGTATATTCGTCTATATAGCACATATTAACTTTCCTTTCTATTTTTATTTAATTTCATTTATAATTTAGTCAGATGTAAAAGCTTTTTCATAATATTCTTTTTGTAGTGGAATTAGTCTAATTATTTCTTTTAAGCTTTCTAATATATATTTTATATATTCTATATCTTGGGTTCTTTGGTATTCTTCTATATTAGTTTTTACTAGATTTGTTAGTAATTTTATACTGTCGGTAGTTTGTTGCCAATATTGTAGGTATATATTATTTATCATGAGTTATCAAAATATAAATCTAATTCATATAAGTCTATTTCTGGTATAATTAGTTCTGTCCAATTTTGATCCATTATTTCTATTATTTCAAAATTAAGTAATTTCTCATAAATTATTCTTCTTACATCATTGTCAATATTTTTTAGTATATATAGTATAAGTATTTTATAACTAAGATTATCATCTATTAAGTAAGTGTTCATTTTATCATATGATTTGCTAAACATATTCCTTTTAATCTCTATGTCTATTATCCTTATTCATCATATTATAATAAGTTATTTTAATCATCTTTTCTGGTCACTACCATGATTTTCTGCTTCAATCAGTTACCCTAACAGCGCTTCAACTTTGTTTGCTCCCCTAAACGGCTTTCCTGCTTACCGGTTTCAACCTTAGGATGCATAGTCTGGGCTTACCTACTCTTAGCATATTTTCATGGCAAACTTTCTCAAGATGATTTCTATAACAGTACTATTATATGATGGATAATTATAATTTACATATAAGAGATTATCAGGAATATAATAATTTAGCTACTCATAATTATAATATGACATACCTGTTTTTGTAGGTTTTTGATATCTCCTTGTTGATCCATAGCTTTCATATCTTCTTGATGTTCCATAGCTTTCCTGTATTTTTATCTTTAAGAAGTATCTTTAGAGAGAAGAGAGGAATTTTTGGATGCCTGAAGATGCAGCCTGTTTTTTATTCATAATCGAAAGGCTATTTAAAGATTACAAAAATGACTCTTACTGTTCATGAACCGACCTTTACTGTTCATGAGACTGACTCTTACTATTCATGAACGACCTTTACTGTTCATGAGACTGACTCTTACTATTCATGAACGACCTTTACTGTTTATGAGACTGACTCTTACTTTTGTAAAGTAAAGAACTATTTACTTTACGACTTTTACAAAAAACAAAATAACATTAAAGAAAAGAAAAGAATCTAATAAATCTTTTACTTTATCTTGTCCGCCATAGTTTTTGTCCTTTAGTTTGTCGTCTTCTTCTCGATTATTCCAGTTGTACGTCTGGAAAAATGTTATCTTCTCCTTTGCATTTTGAGCATATGTGGTCCGGGTATTTGTGACTAATTAGCTTGCAATATCTTGTTAACAGTTCTGGAGAGATGAAATTCGTCCTTATAGCTCTTGTGATTGTAGGTTGTTCTGGTTTTAAAAGACTTAAGACCCATTGTCTTAATTCTTCCATATCTGCTTCTCGTATCTCTCTGCAATTTGAATATATCATTGTTTGTTCTCTTGAATAATAACTCCAAATCGCATTCTGATTTAGGTAGTTGTTTGCTAGTTCATTTAGTATAGTGGATATTCCAATAATCCTTTTATTTGCATAAAAGTCTGGAATATTTATTTTTTCTATCTCTTCTTGTTCTTCTATTCTTTCTGGTATGAGCATTTCTCTTGTAAGTCCGATCTTGATAACTTGTATGATAGGCTTTTTTTCTTCATATACTATCTCTGCTGTAGCTGAATAAAATCGTATATAGAATAACGTTCCTTTAGTTATTCTTCTGTATTGCATAAATGCTCTGTGTAACTCCGGTATGGTAGCTATCTCCTGTCCTGTTTGTGTATATACAGTATCTAGTAATCCATAATTGTAGCAGGTGGCTATTAGTTTTGCACTTGTATTTGGTAGTGCTATTAATTTATTGTATCCTGTTAGATAATAGGTAATATAATCTTCATTTGGATTCTGGGTAGTTTGGATCTTGGGTTTTTATTTAAAAAGTTTTGTATTTTGTGTATGTTGTCTGTATATGTACGGGTTATATGATTGTATGTCTTTTTGGCTTGGTTCAGACTTTCTTTGTAGGTATTTATCTGTGGTGGTAGGAATATTTCGTTCTGGGTATTTTGGATATTTTTCTGTACGAATGGTTTTGAAAATAAATTGTTCATATTTATGTTTGTGTATCTAGGTTTAATTTCTTCGTTCTTCTTTGCAGATTAACTGCTAGCTGTGCTGCTTCCTGCAACTGTATTTAACAAACTGTTATGAGTTTTTAGGTGTTTCTCAATGTCACCTTCTAGCTCTGGAATTTTAGAGACTTCCGATCGTCTTATCTCCGCATTTTTTGAGTCATGCTGCTGACTACTAGCTGTTTTTCTTATTATCTGTATCTCTTCATCCATACTTTCCACTTTCTTACAAAGTGTTGTCATGGCTAAGAGTAGATTTTCCATTGTATTATCTGGATCAGTTTGGGTAGCTTTGTCTTGACAAGTAATCTGCAATAACATTCTTGTTAGTAGTGATTATTTCAATTGTAAATGTAAAGTTTAATATATTTAATACCAGTCTGCGTATTTCTTTTGTTGTAACTGAATCTTGTACTTTTCTGGTTATCCACCATTTTACTTGAGTATTATCTGTTCTTACAATAAATCTGTTGTAAACTATATATGGTTCAAATGCTAATAAACATTTATATAATGCAAATAATTCTTTTCTATTTATCTCCCATTTTTCTTGTGGTTCCGTATAAGATCCTGAATAATACCTGCAATGATGTTCTATTTTTTCTTTATCATATTTATATTTAAGAACTCCTCCATAACTATGATTACTCGAATCTGTTTCTACAATGTAAGTAAATTTCTTATTTTCATCTGGGAAGTATAATTTTGTAGTTTCTTACACAATATTTTAATCTTCCTTATTTGTTCTTTATCTTTTTCATCGAACCCATATTCTACATCCTTTTTTAGTTTTTTCTGTAAAGGTTTTAGATTTTCTGCCAATTTAGATATATATTCTCTTACTTGGTTTGCTAATCCTAAGAATGATTGTAATTTCTTTTTTGTATCTATGTTTTCATCAAGATTGATTATTTTTTGTACTATATGTGTTTGCATTTTTATCCCATTTTTATCTATTTGTATTCCTAAAAAATTCTATCTGATTCTTCAAAATTTCTGCTTTGGTTTTACTTAAACTTATACCAGAGTTTTCTATAACATGTATGAATTTTTCTAATAATTTTATATGTTCATCTTGTGTTCTCGAATATAGTAATATATCATCTATATATACTATACGATTTTCTAATTGGTTAAAATAATTATCCATAAAATGTTGGTACCTTCCTGGTGCATTTTTATATCCAAATGGTAAAACATTCCATTCATAAAATCCTTGTGGTACTGTAAATGCTGTTAGTTTTTTAGATTCATCTTCTAGTTTTAGATGGTAAAATCCTGATTTACAGTCGAATTTACTAAAGTAATTATATCCTTGGATTTGTCTTATTTTTATTATCTTGTTAGGTATTGGATAATTATATGTTTTAGTTTTTGCATTTAAATTTCGGTAATCTATAACCATTCTACTTTTTCCTCTTTTTTGTTCACTATGTTTATTTACTATAAATGCTGGACTTGTATTTTTACTATTACTTTCTTGTATATACTTGTTATCTAATAATTCTTTTATATGCATTTTAAATTCTGTTAAGTCATCAAAGTTATATTTTAAGGGTTTTTGTGTTATTATACTATTTTCTTCTATAAGTTCTATTTTTATTTTTGTCTTATGTTTATTCCATCCTTTTAGAGGGTTATCATTATATAATTTTTCTAATTCATTCTGGATTATTTTTACTTTGTCTATTGTAAATATAATAATTTCTAATTGAGTAATTGTATTTTTACTTATATTTTCTAATTTTTGTGTGATTTTTTCATTTCCTCTTATCCATTCTGTAGTTTTTCGTTGTTTATTATTTACTCTTTTTGCTCCTACTTTATTTTTACATGGTGTGGTAAACCACCAGTGTGTTTTTGTTATTATATGTGGGTATAGTTTCTCTAGAAATGGCATTCCTAGTAGCATATCTTTCGTAGTGAATTCAAAGTTATATATTTCTTCTATAATTAATATTTTATCCCATATTTGTATTTTTACATTCTTGGCTTTGTAGTTAATCATACTTCCTTCATTATTAAATCCTGTTACTACCATAGGTGTTTTTAATTTTTCCCATTTATCCGTTGGTAAACAATTATATTTACATATATTAGCTTCTGCCCCTGTATCTATCATTGGTGTATAGTATCTATTATAATATCCTTCTACTATGATTTTTCGCGAGTATATATATTTTCATTCTTCTGTTCTTTTTATTATTATTTTCTTATCTTTGTATGTTATGGTTAATTGCTTATCTCCTAGACTGTATGGTTTTACTTTTTCTAACCATTTTATTCCTAGTGTAATATTTTCGTTTTCATTTTCTTGACATATTTTAAATTGTATTATTAAAGGTATTCCTCCAATAATTATTTCTTTTTCTGTTATTTCTTCATTTATTATTAATTCTTTAGGTAATTCAGGGCATAATTGTTCAGTAGTTATTATTTCAGCTTCTGTTACTAATTCTCTTGTAATATAATTTTCTTCTTGTCCTGTATTTATTAATATTTGATATTTTCTTTGTTCCATGATTCCAGTTATATAGTAGTGGTATGTATTTATTTTTTCTTTTGTGTTTTTTATTAAATTTTTTGGGATTATATATTCTCTTCTTGATGTACTTATTCTTGATGATGTTGGTGTTTCATAAGTTAGTTGGTTTGGTATACTTGATGTACTTAATCTTTCTTTTACTGTTTCTAAATCTTCATCCATGTCAATTTCTTTATAGCTATATTCATTATTGTCAATAACTGTAACTATTCTTTCAAACGGGTTTTCTATTTTAATTTTATAAATTTTATTTTTTCCTGCTATTTTATGTTTTGTTGTTAGGACGTATAAGTTTTTACATCTAGCTGTAAATATTTTACTTCCAGGTGTTAATTCTATTCCTGACATTTTCCAGTATAGTACTAATGATTTATCTATATTCTTATCGTTTATTGCTATTGAATAATTGACACTTATTATAAATTTAAATTTTTGATATATGAGATTTTCTTTTATTGCACTTATTATGCTTTTTTCTATAGTTGTATTATTCTATCATCTGCTAAATATATTTCTATAGGGGTATCTATTCCTTCCCTAAAACATGCTTTTATTAGTATTTCAGTTCCTCCTAGGTGTACATATTTAATTGGGTTTTTTGCTTTTATATCTTGTATTTCTTTGTTTATTATTCTTTTGTTTATTATTGGTATTTTGGCTTTTCCTTTTGTATATTTACAGTCAATTATATGTTCCTTTATAATAATATTCTCTAAATGCACAAGTATATTCGTCTATATAGCACATATTACATATTGCTAATTTTGTTATTAGATTTCTATTTGTTTGTTTTTCCTTATTTTGTTCTTCAATTTCTGTAGTCATACTACTAAATTCGTTTCTTATGGCTATTTCATATTTGTATAATATTTCTATATTTGTTGTTGCTATTTCACCATTAAATTTTTTATTACTTCTTAAGGTATCTATACTCTCCTTTGTTAAATTGTGTAACCATAATTTTACTGTTCCTATGAGTGTTCTTTCTATATATCCTGGTGTTTCTGCCATTCCTATTTTATTATCTACCAATTGTTTAGATACATATCCTATCCATAGTTGGATTGTTTTATTTATAGTTGCTACGCAATCTAAATCTAAAAAATTATATTGTTATGATATTGGTTTTGGTGTCCATTTCTTATTTAATCTACTATTCCATAGTGTATTATTTCTATCATGTTGTTCATAGTTAACTGTATAATAATTTGGGTATAATTCTTTTGGATTTTTTTACACCTGATATACTAGGTTTTTCATCCATATTTACATCTCCTGTATTTATTTCTATATTTTTTGTTTTTTCTATATTTTCTAAAAGTTCTGTATATGTTTCACTTATTTCACTTGATTCTGACTTTTGGTCATCTATATTGTTATCTATTTCTTCAATTCTGGGAATTTCTTCTGGTTGTAATATTTGTTTAAATTTATTTATCTCATCTGTTAATTCTATTTCTTTATTTTTCTCTCTTTGCTTGTTTTCATATAGTGCTTTTAACATGTTTAATTCTTTTTCTAATGCTATAATTTTTGTGTTTTTTGTTTCTTCTAATTGTTGTATTTCCTTGTTTGCTTGATTTTTAATAATTTTAATTTCTTTTTTCTTATCAATTTCTTCATTTTCTTTACTTATTCTCGTCATAGCTGTCAGGCTATCTTCTAATTTTGCTGTTTCTTTTTCTATCATTAGGTATAATTGGTCTCCTATTTTTTTATATCTTCTGCCTAAATTTGAAAATATTATTTTTATTTTCAATCCATCTTGGTCTTCATATGTTTTTTCGTCTATAGCAAATTCTTCTTTGTTTATTTTTAATCTATAGCTCTGATACCATTTTTACTTTCCTTTCTATTTTTATTTAATTTCATTTATAATTTAGTCAGATGTAAAAGCTTTTTCATAATATTCTTTTTGTAGTGGAATTAGTCTAATTATTTCTTTTAAGCTTTCTAATATATATTCTATATATTCTATATCTTGGGTTCTTTGGTATTCTTCTATATTAGTTTTTACTAGATTTGTTAGTAATTTTATACTGTCGGTAGTTTGTTGCCAATATTGTAGGTATATATTATTCATCATGTGTTATCAAAATATAAATCTAATTCATATAAATCTATTTCTGGTATAATTAGTTCTGTCCAATTTTGATCCATTATTTCTATTATTTCAAAATTAAGTAATTTCTCATAAATTATTCTTCTTACATCATTGTCAATATTTTTTAGTATATATAGTATAAGTATTTTATAACTAAGATTATCATCTATTAAGTAAGTGTTCATTTTATCATATGATTTGCTAAACATATTCCTTTTAATCTCTATGTCTATTATCCTTATTCATCATATTATAATAAGTTATTTTAATCATCTTTTCTGGTCACTACCATAATTTTTTGCTTCAATCAGTTACCCTAACAGCGCTTCAACTTTGTTTACTCCCCTAAACGGCTTTCCTGCCTACCGGTTTCAACCTTAGGATGCATAGTCTGGGCTTACCTACTGTTAGCATATTTTCATGGCAAACTTTCACAAGATGATTTCTATAACAGTACTATTATATGATGGATAATTATAATTTACATATAAGAGATTATCAGGAATATAATAATTTAGCTACTCATAATTATAATATGACATACCTGTTTTTGTAGGTTTTTGATATCTCCTTGTTGATCCATAGCTTTCATATCTTCTTGATGTTCCATAGTTTTCCTGTATTTTTATCTTTAAGAAGTATCTTTAGAGAGAAGAGAGGAATTTTTGGATGCCTGAAGATGCAGCCTGTTTTTTATTCATAATCGAAAGGCTATTTAAAGATTACAAAAATGACTCTTACTGATTATGAAAAATCAGATAGAATTTTTAGGAATACAAATAGATAAAAATGGAATAAAAATGCAAACACATTATAATTTTGGTTTACACAATTAGAGATCGTATCAGCCTGTTCTATGATCGTATCAGAGTATGTTCTAAAGTTTAATGAGTTGTCCAGATATGCACCTGCCTTGGTTTACACAATTAGAGATCGAGTCCGTCGATTTATCAAGAGGCTCAACTATGGTATTAGATTCAGCATGGCTCGATAGTTGGAGACTGATACTCCATAACAGCAGGTGGTAGAAATCACATGGAGATTGGAGGGTTTGCAAGGCCAGGAGACATGACAGGGAGGCCAAGAGTCCTCGAGATTCTGGTGGATATAGTGGTGTCCACCAGAAAGTTATATGTTATGATATTGATACGCATGTGGTGGATTAAGGATTGGGGTCGAAATGCATATGGTGAGATAAGGTGGTCTTGATATGCTTGTTGGTAGTAGAGGAACTACTTGAAGCCACGTGGTGTGATAAGGTGGGCTAAAACACGGGAAGCTATTTCGAAAAAATGATTTTCAAAACTAAATGGAAGGCTCCCGCGGTGATATAAGGAATGATTATGATTTGTTTTGTGATATGAGACTGTGAGGCAGTACCTCGGTAGTGATGCTTGCTAATACCATTCAATTATATCACTTGTGTTTTGGTTGCTTTGTTTCCTTGGCATATTATTCATTGTTTACTTTCGTGATGCCTTAATTGCCTTAATTTAGTGTATCTATTCTTGGTATATTTTCTTCATTGTTTCATTTTTGTTGTTTATCATTATCACACTATCATATACCTATTCAATTTTCTTATTTATTCTAGTAGGGTGTTGATCTGACCTCATCACTACTCTACCGAGGTTAGCACTTATTGGGTACCGTTGTAGTCTACTCATTCTACACTTTTGCACATCCTTTTATGCAGATCCAGGTAGCCTTACCAGCCTAGGCACCGGTGAGTAGAGTTTAGATATGGAGACTTCAAGGTATACCTGCCGGCGTCTGCGGGCCTCGGAGTCACCCTCTACCTAGTTCTATTTCATTTTCCCTTTTTATAGATAATGTTGTATGGGGATATTTAGTATACTGTTGTAGAGCTTGGGACTTGGTATCACCGGATGTTGGGAGTTTTATTCTCTTGAGTTGCAGAGTTCTTTTATGTTAGTTGTTGAGTTATTTGAAAGTTTTTATCATTTTCTCAGTTAAATTCTGCCTGAATGTTAGGCTTACCTACTCTTAGAGACTAGGTTCCATCACGATATCCTACAGAGGAAAATTTGGTCAGTGACAAGTTGGTATCAAAGCCCTAGGTACATAGGTTTTACGTGTCAAAAGCAGGAATAGTAGAATCTCACGGATCGGTACAAAAACTTTTGTATTTATCTTCGAGAGGCTATGGAACTGTTAGGAAACATCACATATTTGATCCCTTATCATGCGAATTTCTTGACTTTAGATTTCTAAATCTATGTCTTTCTATTCTCTCATAGATGGTGAGGACATCCACCGTTGGATCCGACGATCAGATATTGTGCCCCCTGATAGAGCCGCGAGAGGCCAGGGCTGGGGCCGCGGTCAGGGTCCGGGAGAGGACAAGGAGGGGCATGTAGTGTAGCCAAAGCAACTGCACGAGCTACGACAGAGGAGCCACCGGTAGCTCTAGTTGGGAGGTATGCACTTGCGGTGCTTGTTGCTACCCCTGCACTTCAAGAGACGCTCGCCCAGTTCTTGAGCATATTTGGTAATCTAGCTCAGGCGGGGTTGATTCCACTTGCAACGGCAACATCTCAGGCTAGGGTAGGAGCGCAAACTCCAGCAGCCGTACCCCAGAGCAGTGATTCCTTATTGAGCAGGTCCCATAGGTTATACAAGTGCATCTGGTTGTCCCAGTTCAGGCCCAGGTTAGGGCATCAACTTCTAAGGAGGAGTAGCTCAGGCTCGAGTGGTACAAAAAATACCATCCTCCTTCTTTCAGTGGCCTAGATACAGAGAACGCACAAGGCTTTCTGGAAAAGTGCCACTGTATTCTCTATAACATGGGTATAGTGAAGACGAGCGGGGGTTCTTTCACTTCTTTCTAGCTATCGGGACTAGCGTACTAGTCTTGGTGGGATTGGGAGGAGGCTAGCCCAACCGAAGCAGCTTCACTCACATGGGCTCAATTTTTTGAGATTTAATTGAGATTTTGTTCCCCAGAGCCTTTGGGATACATGGCGCGAGCAGTTTGAGCAGTTGTGCCAGGGTTCTATGATCGTATCAGAGTATGTTCTGAAGTTTAGTGAGTTGTCCAGATATGCACCTGCCTTGGTTTACACAATTAGAGATCGAGTCTGTCGATTTATCAAGAGGCTCAACTATGGTATTAGATTCAGCATGGCTCGATAGTTGGAGACTGATACTCCATACCAGCAGGTGGTAGAAATCACATGGAGATGGGAGGGTTTGCAAGGCCAGGAGACATGACAGGGAGGCCAAGAGTCCTCGAGATTCTGGTGGATATAGTGGTGTCCACCAGAAAGTTATATGTTGTGATATTGATACGCATGTGGTGGATTAAGGATTGGGGTCGAAATGCATATGGTGAGATAAGGTGGTCTTGATATGCTTGTTGGTAGTAGAGGAACTACTTGAAGCCACGTGGTGTGATAAGGTGGGCTAAAACACGGGAAGCTATTTAGAAAAAATGATTTTCAAAACTAAATTGAAGGCTCCCGCGGTGATATAAGGAATGATTATGATTTGTTTTGTGATATGAGACTGTGAGGCAGTACCTCGGTAGTGATGCTTGCTAATACCATTCAATTATATTACTTGTGTTTTGGTTGCTTTGTTTCCTTGGCATATTATTCATTGTTTACTTTCGTGATGCCTTAATTGCCTTAATTTAGTGTATCTATTCTTGGTATATTTTCTTCATTGTTTCATTTTTGTTGTTTATCATTATCACACTATCATATACCTGTTCAATTTTCTTATTTATTCTAGTAGGGTGTTGACCTGACCTCATCACTACTCTACCGAGGTTAGCACTTATTGGGTTCCGTTGTATTCTACTCATTCTACACTTTTGCACATCCTTTTATGCAGATCCAGGTTGCCTTACCAGCCTAGGCACCGGTGAGTAGAGTTTAGATATGGAGACTTCAAGGTATACCTGCCGGCGTCTGCGGGCCTCGGAGTCACCCTCTACCTAGTTCTATTTCATTTTCCCTTTTTATAGATAATGTTGTATGGGGATATTTAGTATACTGTTGTACAGCTTGGGACTTGGTATCACCGGATGTTGGGAGTTTTATTCTGTTGAGTTGCAGATTTCTTTTATGTTAGTTGTTGAGTTATTTGAAAGTTTTTATCATTTTCTCAGTTAAATTCTGCCTGAATGTTAGGCTTACCTACTCTTAGAGACTAGGTTCCATCACGATATCCTACAGAGGAAAATTTTGTCAGTGACAAGTTGGTATAAAAGCCCTAGGTACATAGGTTTTATGTGTCAAAAGCAGGAATAGTAGAATCTCACGGATAGGTACAGAAACTTTTGTATTTATCTTCGAGAGGCTATGGAACTGTTAGGAAACTTCACTTATTTGATCCCTTATCATGCGAATTTCTCGGCTTTAGATTTCTAAATCTATGTCTTTCTATTCTCTCATAGATGGTGAGGACATCCACCGCTGGATCCGACGATCAGATATTGTGCCCCCTTATAGAGCCGCGAGAGGCCGGGGCTGGGGCCGCGGTCAGGGTCCGGGAGAGGACAAGGAGGGGCATGTAGTGTAGCCAGAGCAGCTGCACGAGCTATGACAGAGGAGCCACCGGTAGCTCTAGTTGGGAGGTAGGCACTTACGGCGCTTGTTGCTATCCCTGTACTTCAAGAGACGCTCGCCCAATTCTTGAGCATATTTGGTAATCTATCTCAGGCGGGGTTGATTCCACTTGCAACAGCAACATCTCAGGCTAGGGTAGGAGCGCAAACTCCCACGGTCGTACCCTAGAGCAGTGATTCCATGTTGAGCAGGTCCCATAGGTTATACAAGTGCAGCTGGTTGTCCCAGTTAAGGCCGAGGTTAGGGCATCAACTTCTAAGGAGGAGTAGCTCAGGCTCGAGTGGTACAAAAAATACCATCCTCCTTCTATTAGTGGCCTAGCTACAGAGGACGCACAAGGCTTTCTGGAAAAGTGCCACTGTATTCTCTATAACATGGGTATAGTGAAGACGAGCGGGGGTTCTTTCACTTCTTTCTAGCTATCGGCACTAGCGTACTAGTCTTGGGGGGATTGGGAGGAGGCTAGCCCAACCGAGGCAGCTTCACTCACATGGGCTCAATTTTTTGAGATTTAATTGAGATTTTGTTCCCCGGAGCCTTTGGGATACATGGCGCGAGCAGTTGGAGCAGTTGTGCCACGGTTCAATGATCGTATCAGACTATGTTCTAAAGTTTAGTGAGTTGTCCAGATATGCACCTGCCTTGGTTTACACAATTAGAGATAGAGTCCGTCGATTTATCAAGAGGCTCAACTATGGTATTAGATTCAGCATGGCTCGATAGTTGGAGACTGATACTCCATACCAGCAGGTGGTAGAAATCACATGGAGATTGGAGGGTTTTCAAGGCCAGGAGACATGACAGGGAGGCCAAGAGTCCTCGAGATTCTGGTGGATATAGTGGTGTCCACCAGAAAGTTATATGTTGTGATATTGATACACATGTGGTGGATTAAGGATTGGGGTCGAAATGCATGTGGTGAGATAAGGTGGTCTTGATATGCTTGTTGGTAGTAGAGGAACTACTTGAAGCCACGTGGTGTGATAAGGTGGGCTAAAACACGAGAAGCTATTTCGAAAAAATGATTTTCAAAACTAAATGCAAGGCTCCCGCGGTGAAATAAGGAATGATTATGATTTGTTTTGTGATATGAGACTGTGAGGCAGTACCTCGGTAATGATGCTTGCTAATACCATTCAATTATATCACTTGTGTTTTGGTTGCTTTGTTTCCTTGGCATATTATTCATTGTTTACTTTCGTGATGCCTTAATTGCCTTAATTCAGTGTATCTATTCTTGGTATATTTTCTTCATTGTTTCATTTTTGTTGTTTATCATTATCACACTATCATATACCTTTTCAATTTTCTTATTTATTCTAGTAGGGTGTTGACCTGACCTCATCACTACTCTACCGAGGTTAGCACTTATTTGCACATCCTTTTATGCAGATCCAGGTAGCCTTACCAGCCTAGGCACCGGTGAGTAGAGTTTATGATATGGAGACTTCAAGGTATACCTGCCGGCATCTGCGGGCCTCGGAGTCACCCTCTACCTAGTTCTATTTCATTTTCCCCTTTTTATAGATAATGTTGTATGGGGATATTTAATATACTGTTGTACAGCTTGGGACTTGGTATCACCGGATGTTGGGGGTTTTATTCTGTTGAGTTGCAGAGTTCTTTTATGTTAGTTGTTGAGTTATTTGAAAGTTTTTATAATTTTCTCAGTTAAATTCTGCCTGAATGTTAGGCTTACCTACTCTTAGGGACTAGGTTCCATCACGACATCCTACTGAGAAGATTTTGGTCAGTGACAAGTTGGTATCAAAGCCCTAGGTACATAGGTTTTTCGTGTCAAAAGCAGGAATAGTAGAATCTCACGGATCGGTACAGAAACTTTTGTATTTATCTTCGAGAGGCTATGGAACTGTTAGGAAACTTCACTTATTTGATCCCTTATCATGCGAATTTCTTGGCTTTAGATTTCTAAATCTATGTCTTTCTATTCTCTCATAGATGGTGAGGACATCCACCGCTGGATCCGACGATCAGATATTGTGCTCCCTGATAGAGCCGCGAGAGGCCGGGGCTGGGGCCGCGATCAGGGTTCGGGAGAGGACAAGGAGGGGCATGTAGTGTAGCCAGAGCAGCTGCACGAGCTACGACAGAGGAGCCACCAGTAGCTTCAGTTGGGAGGTAGGCACTTGTGGCGCTTGTTGCTACCACTGCACTTCAAGAGACGCTCGCCCAATTCTTGAGCATATTTGGTAATCTAGCTCAGGCGGGGTTGATTCCACTTGCAACGGCAACATCTCAGGCTAGGGTAGGAGCTCAAACTCCAGCGGCCCGTACCCCAGAGCAGTGATTCCATGTTGAGCAGGTCCCATAGGTTATACAAGTGCAGCTGGTTATCCCAGTTCAGGCCGAGGTTAGGGAATCAACTTCTAAGGTGGAGTAGCTCAGGCTCGAGTGGTACAAAAAATACCATCCTCCTTCTTTCAGTGGCCTAGCTACAGAGGACGCACAAGGCTTTCTGGAAAAGTGCCAGTATATTCTCCATAACATGGGTATAGTGAAGACGGGCGGGGGTACTTTCACTTCTTTTTAGCTATCGGGACTAGCGTACTAGTCTTGGTGGGATTGGGAGGAGGCTAGCCCAACCGAGGTAGCTTCACTCACATGGGCTCAATTTTTTGAGATTAAATTGAGATTTTGTTCCCCGAAGCCTTTGGGATACATGGCGCGAGCAGTTTGAGCAGTTGTGCCAGGGTTCTATGATCGTATCAGAGTATGTTCTGATGTTTAGTGAGTTGTCCAGATATGCACCTGCCTTGGTTTACACAATTAGAGATCGAGTCCGTCGATTTATCAAGAGGCTCAACTATGGTATTAGATTCAGCATGGCTCGATAGTTGGAGACTGATACTCCATACCAGCAGGTGGTAGAAATTACATGGAGATTGGAGGGTTTGCAAGGCCAGGAGACATGATAGGGAGGCCAAGAGTCCTCGAGATTCTGGTGGATATAGTGGTGTCCACCAGAAAATTATGTGTTGTAATATTGATACGCATGTGGTGGATTAAGTATTGGGGTCGAAATGCATGTGGTGAGATAAAGTGGTCTTGATATGCCTGTTGGTAGTAGAGGAACTACTTGAAGCCACGTGGTGTGATAAGGTGGGCTATAATACCGGAAGCTATTTCGAAAAAATGATTTTCAAAACTAAATACAAGGCTCCCGCGGTGATATAAGGAATGATTATGATTTGTTTTGTGATATGAGACTGTGAGGCAGTACCTCGGTAGTGATGCTTGCTAATACCACTCAATTATATCACTTGTGTTTTGGTTGCTTTGTTTCCTTGGCATATTATTCATTGTTTACTTTCGTGATGCCTTAATTGCCTTAATTCAGTGTATCTATTCTTGGTATATTTTCTTCATTGTTTCATTTTTGTTGTTTATCATTATCACACTATCATATACCTGTTCAATTTTCTTATTTATTATAGTAGGGTGTTGACCTGACCTCATCACTATTCTACCGAGGTTAGGCTTGGCACTTACTGGGTACCGTTGTAGTCTACTCATTCTACACTTTTGCACATTCTTTTATGCAGATCCAGGTATCCTTACCAGCCTAGGCACCGGTGAGTAGAGTTTAGATATGGAGACTTCTGGGTATACCTGCCGGCATCCGTGGGCCTCAAAGTCACCCTCTACCTAGTTCTATTTCATTTTCCCTTTTTATAGATAATGTTGTATAGGGATATTTAGTACACTATTGTAAAGCTTGGGACTTGGTATCACCGGATGTTGGGAGTTTTGTTCTGTTGAGTTGCAGAGTTCTTTTATGTTAGTTGTTGAGTTATTTGAAAGTTTTTATCATTCTCTCAGTTAAATTCTGCCTGAATGTTAGGCTTACCTACTCTTAGAGACTAGGTTCCATCACGACATCCTATAGAGGAAACTTTGGTCAGTGACAAGTTGGTATTAAAGCCCTAGGTACATAGGTTTTACGTGTCAAAAGCAGGAATAGTAGAATCTCACGGATCGGTACAGAAACTTTTGTATTTATCTTCGAGAGGCTATGGAACTATTAGGAAACTTCACTTATTTGATCCCTTATCATGCGAATTTCTTGACTTTAGATTTCTAAATCTATGTCTTTCTATTCTCTCATAGATGGTGAGGACATCCACCGCTGGATCCGACGATCAGATATTGTGCCCCCTGATAGAGCCGCGAGAGGCCGGGGCTGGGGCCGCGGTCACGGTCCGGGAGAGGACAAGGAGGGTCATGTAGTGTAGCCAGAGCAGCTGCACGAGCTACGACAGAGGAGCCACCGGTAGCTTCAGTTTGGAGGTAGGCACTTGTGGCGCTTGTTGCTACCCCTGCACTTCAAGAGACGCTCGCCCAATTCTTGAGCATATTTGGTAATCTAGCTCAGGCGGGGTTGATTCCATTTGCAATGGCAACATCTCAGGCTAGGGTAGGACTGCAAACTCCAGCGGCCGTATCCCAGAGCAGTGATTCCATGTTGAGCAGGTCCCATAGGTTATACAAGTACAGCTGGTTGTCCCAGTTCAGGCCGAGGTTAGGGCATCAACTTCTAAGGAGGAGTAGCTCAGGCTCGAGTGGTACAAAAAATACCATCCTCCTTCTTTCAGTGGCCTAGCTACAGAGGACGCACAAGGCTTTCTGGAAAAGTGCCATTGTATTCTCTATAACATGGGTATAGTGAAGACGAGCGGGGGTTCTTTCACTTCTTTCTAGCTATCGGGACTAGCATACTAGTCTTGGTGGGATTGGGTGGAGGCTAGCCCAACCGAGGCAGCTTCACTCACATGGGCTCAATTTTTCGAGATTTAATTGAGATTTTGTTCCCCGGAGCCTTTGGGATACATGGCGCGAGCAGTTTGAACAGTTGTGCCAGGGTTCTATGATCGTATCAGAGTATGTTCTAAAGTTTAATGAGTTGTCCAGATATGCACCTGCCTTGGTTTACACAATTAGAGATCGAGTCCATCGATTTATCAAGAGGCTCAACTATGGTATTAGATTCAGCATGGCTCGATAGTTGGAGACTGATACTCCATACCAGTAGGTGGTAGAAATCACATGGAGATTGGAGGGTTTGCAAGGCCAGGAGACATGACGGGGAGGCCAAGAGTCCTCGAGATTCTAGTGGATATAGTTTTGTCCACCAGAAAGTTATATGTTGTGATATTGATACGCATGTGGTGGATTAAGGATTGGGGTCGAAATGCATGTGGTGAGATAAGGTGGTCTTGATATGCTTGTTGGTAGTAGAGGAACTACTTGAAGCCACGTGGTGTGATAAGGTGGGCTAAAACACGGGAAGCTATTTCGAAAAAATGATTTTCAAAACTAAATGCAAGGCTCCCGCGGTGATATAAGGAATGATTATGATTTGTTTTGTGATATGAGAATGTGAGGCAGTACCTCGGTAGTGATGCTTGCTAATACCATTCAATTATATCACTTGTGTTTTGGTTGCTTTGTTTCCTTGGCATATTATTCATTGTTTACTTTCGTGATGCCTTAATTGCCTTAATTCAGTGTGTCTATTCTTGGTATATTTTCTTCATTGTTTCATTTTTGTTGTTTATCATTATCACACTATCATATACCTGTTTAATTTTCTTATTTATTCTAGTAGGGTGTTGACCTGACCTCATCACTACTCTACCGAGGTTAGCACTTATTGGGTACCGTTGTAGTCTACTCATTCTACACTTTTGCACATCCTTTTATGCAGATCCAGGTATCCTTACTAGCCTAGGCATCGGTGAATAGAGTTTAGATATGGAGACTTCAAGGTATACCTGCCGGCGTCCGCGGGCCTCCGAGTGACCCTCTACCTAGTTCTATTTCATTTTCCCTTTTTATAGATAATGTTGTATAGGGATATTTAGTACACTGTTGTAAAGCTTGGGACTTGGTATCACTGGATGTTGGGAGTTTTGTTCTGTTGAGTTGCAGAGTTCTTTTATGTTAGTTGTTGAGTTATTTGAAAGTTTTTATCATTTTCTCAGTTAAATTCTGCCTGAATGTTAGGCTTACCTACTCTTAGAGACTAGGTTCCATCACGACATCCTACAGAGGAAAATTTGGTCAGTGACAAGTTGGTATCAAAGCCCTAGGTACATAGGTTTTACGTGACAAAAGCAGGAATAGTAGAATCTCACGGATCGGTACAGAAACTTTTATATTTATCTTCGAGAGGCTATGGAACTATTAGGAAACTTCACTTATTTGATCCCTTATCATGCGAATTTCTTGACTTTAGATTTCTAAATCTATGTCTTTCAATTCTCTCATTGATGGTGAGGACATCCACCGCTAGATCCGACGATCAGATATTGTGCCCCCTGATAGAGCCGCGAGAGGCCGGGGCTGGGGCCGTGGTCAGGGTCCGGGAGAGGACAAGGAGGGGCATGTAGTGTAGCCAGAGCAGGTGCACGAGCTACGACAGAGGAGCCACCGGTAGCTTCAGTTGGGATGTAGGCACTTGTGGCGCTTGTTGCTACCCCTGCACTTCAAGAGACGCTCGCCCAATTCTTGAGCATATTTGGTAATCTAGCTCAGGCGGGGTTGATTCCACTTGCAACGGCAACATCTCAGGCTAGGGTAGGAGCGCAAACTCTAGCGGCCCGTACCCCAGGGCAGTGATTCCATGTTGAGCAGGTCCCATAGGTTATACAAGTGCAGCTGGTTGTCCTAGTTCAGGCCGAGGTTAGGGCATCAACTTCTAAGGAGAAGTAGCTCAGGCTCGAGTGGTACAAAAAATAACATCCTCCTTCTTTCAGTGGCCTAGCTACAGAGGACGCACAAGGCTTTCTGGAAAAGTGCCATTGTATTCTCCATTACATGGGTATAGTGAAGACGAGCGGGGGTTCTTTCACTTCTTTCTAGCTATCGGGACTAGCATACTAGTCTTGGTGGGATTGGAAGGAGGCTAGCCCAACCGAGGCAGCTTCACTCACATGGGCTCAATTGTTTGAGATTTAATTGAGATTTTGTTCCCCGGAGCCTTTGGGATACATGGCGCGAGCAGTTTGAGCAGTTGTGCTAGGGTTCTATGATCGTATCAGAGTATGTTCTAAAGTTTAGTGAGTTGTCCAGATATGCACCTGGCCTTGGTTTACACAATTAGAGATCGAGTCCGTCGATTTATCAAGAGGCTCAACTATGGTATTAGATTCAGCATGGCTCGATAGTTGGAGACTGATACTCAATACCAGCAGGTGGTAGAAATCACATGGAGATTGGAGGGTTTGCAAGGCCAGGAGACATGACAGGGAGGCCAAGAGTCCTTGAGATTCTAGTGGATATAGTGGTGTCCACTAGAAAGTTATATGTTGTGATATTGATACGCATGTGGTGGATTAAGGATTGGGTTCGAAATGTATGTGGTGAGATAAGGTGGTCTTGATATGCTTGTTGGTAGTAGAGGAACTATTTGAAGCCACGTGGTGTGATAAGGTGGGCAAAAACACGGGAAGCTATTTCGAAAAAATGATTTTCAAAACTAAATGCAAGGCTCCCGCGGTGATATAAGGAATGATTATGATTTGTTTTGTGATATGAGACTGTGAGGCAGTACCTCGGTAGTGATGCTTGCTAATACCATTCAATTATATCACTTGTGTTTTGGTTGCTTTGTTTCCTTGGCATATTATTCATTGTTTACTTTCGTGATGCCTTAATTGCCTTAATTCAGTGTATCTATTCTTGGTATATTTTCTTCATTGTTTAATTTTTGTTGTTTATCATTATCACACTATCATATACCTGTTCAATTTTCTTATTTATTCTAGTAGGGTGTTGACCTGACCTCATCACTACTCTACCGAGGTTAGCACTTATTGGGTACCGTTGTAGTCTACTCATTCTGCACTTTGGCACATCCATTTATGCAGATCCAGGTAGCCTTACCAGCCTAGGCACCGGTGAGTAGAGTTTAGATATGGAGAATTCAAGGTATACCTACCGGCGTCTTCGGGCCTCGGAGTCACCCTCTACCTAGTTCTATTTCATTTTCCCTTTTTATAGATAATGTTGTATGGGGATATTTAGTATACTGTTGTAAAGCTTGGGACTTGGTATCACCGGATGTTGGGAGTTTTATTCTGTTGAGTTGCAGAGTTCTTTTATGTTAGTTGTTGAGTTATTTGAAAGTTTTTATCATTTTCTCAGTTAAATTCTGCCTGAATGTTAGGCTTACCTACTCTTAGAGACTAGGTTCCATCACGACATCCTACAGAGGAAAATTTGGTCAGTGACAAGTTGGTATCAAAGCCCTAGGTACATAGGTTTTACGTGTCAAAAGCAGGAATAGTAGAATCTCACGGATCGGTACAGAAACTTTTGTATTTATATTCGAGAGGCTATGGAACTGTTAGGAAACTTCACTTATTTGATCCCTTATCATGCGAATTTCTTGAATTTAGATTTCTAAATCTATGTCTTTCTATTCTCTCATAGATGGTGAGGACATCCACCGCTGGATCCGACGATCAGATATTGTGCCCCCTGATAGAGTCGCGAAAGGCCGGGGCTGGGGCCGCGGTCAGGGTCCGGGAGAGGACAAGGAGGGGCATGTAGTGTAGCCAGAGCAGCTGCACGAGGTACGACAGAGGAGCCACCAGTAGCTTTAGTTGGGAGGTAGGCACTTGTGGGGCTTGTTGCTACCCCTGCACTTCAAGAGACGCTCGCCCAATTCTAGATCATATTTGGTAATCTATCTCAGGCGGGGTTGATTCCACTTGCAATGGCAACATCTCAGGCTAGGGTAGGAGCGCAAACTCCAGCGGCCCGTACCCCAGAGCAGTGATTCCATGTTGAGCAGGTCCCATAGGTTATACAAGTGCAGCTGGTTATCCCAGTTCAGGCCGAGGTTAGGGCATCAACTTCTAAGGAGGAGTAGCTCAGGCTCGAGTGGTACAAAAAATAACATCCTCCTTCTTTCAGTGGCCTAGCTACAGAGGACGCACAAGGCTTTCTGGAAAAGTGCCATTGTATTCTCCATAACATGGGTATAGTGAAGACGAGCGGGGGTTCTTTCACTTCTTTCTAGCTATCGGGACTAGCATACTAGTCTTGGTGGGATTGGAAGGAGGCTAGCCCAACCGAGGCAGCTTCACTCACATGGGCTCAATTGTTTGAGATTTAATTGAGATTTTGTTCCCCGGAGCCTTTGGGATACATGGCGCGAGCAGTTTGAGCAGTTGTGCTAGGGTTCTATGATCGAAAGTTTAGTGAGTTGTCCAGATATGCACCTGCCTTGGTTTACACAATTAGAGATCGAGTCCGTCGATTTATCAAGAGGCTCAACTATGGTATTAGATTCAGCATGGCTCGATAGTTGGAGACTGATACTCAATACCAGCAGGTGGTAGAAATCACATGGAGATTGGAGGGTTTGCAAGGCCAGGAGACATGACAGGGAGGCCAAGAGTCCTTGAGCTTCTAGTGGATATAGTGGTGTCCACTAGAAAGTTATATGTTGTGATATTGATACGCATGTGGTGGATTAAGGATTGGGTTCGAAATGTATGTGGTGAGATAAGGTGGTCTTGATATGCTTGTTGGTAGTAGAGGAACTATTTGAAGCCACGTGGTGTGATAAGGTGGGCAAAAACACGGGAAGCTATTTCGAAAAAATGATTTTCAAAACTAAATGCAAGGCTCCCGCGGTGATATAAGGAATGATTATGATTTGTTTTGTGATATGAGACTGTGAGGCAGTACCTCGGTAGTGATGCTTGCTAATACCATTCAATTATATCACTTGTGTTTTGGTTGCTTTGTTTCCTTGGCATATTATTCATTGTTTACTTTCGTGATGCCTTAATTGCCTTAATTCAGTGTATCTATTCTTGGTATATTTTCTTCATTGTTTCATTTTTGTTGTTTATCATTATCACACTATCATATACCCGTTCAATTTTCTTATTTATTCTAGTAGGGTGTTGACCTGACCTCATCACTACTCTACCGAGGTTAGCACTTATTGGGTACCGTTGTAGTCTACTCATTCTACACTTTTGCACATCTATTTATGCAGATCCAGGTAGCCTTACCAGCATTGGCACCGGTGAGTAGAGTTTAGATATGGAGAATTCAAGGTATACCTGCCGGCATCTTCGGGCCTCGGAGTCACCCTCTACCTAGTTCTATTTCATTTTCCCTTTTTATAGATTATGTTGTATGGGGATATTTAGTATACTGTTGTAAAGCTTGGGACTTGGTATCACCGGATGTTGGGAGTTTTATTCTGTTGAGTTGCAGAGTTCTTTTATGTTAGTTGTTGAGTTATTTGAAAGTTTTTATCATTTTCTCAGTTAAATTCTGCCTGAATGTTAGGCTTACCTACTCTTAGAGACTAGGTTCCATCACGACATCCTACAGAGGAAAATTTGGTCAGTGACAAGTTGGTATCAAAGCCCTATGTACATAGGTTTTACGTGTCAAAAGCAGGAATAGTAGAATCTCACGGATCGGTAAGAAACTTTTGTATTTATATTCGAGAGGCTATGGAACTGTTAGGAAACTTCACTTATTTGATCCCTTATCATGCGAATTTCTTGAATTTAGATTTCTAAATCTATGTCTTTCTATTCTCTCATAGATGGTGAGGACATCCACCGCTGGATCCGACGATCAGATATTGTGCCCCCTGATAGAGTCGCGAGAGGCCGGGGCTGGGGCCGCGGTCAGGGTCCGGGAGAGGACAAGGAGGGGCATGTAGTGTAGCCAGAGCAGCTGCACGAGGTACGACAGAGGAGCCACCAGTAGCTTCAGTTGGGAGGTAGGCACTTGTGGGGCTTGTTGCTACCCCTGCACTTCAAGAGACGCTCGCCCAATTCTAGATCATATTTGGTAATCTATCTCAGGTGGGGTTGATTCCACTTGCAATGGCAACATCTCAGGCTAGGGTAGGAGCGCAAACTCCAGTGGCCCGTACCCCAGAGCAGTGATTCCATGTTGAGCAGGTCCCATAGGTTATACAAGTGCAGCTGGTTATCCCAGTTCAGGCCGAGGTTAGGGCATCAACTTCTAAGGAGGAGTAGCTCAGGCTCGAGTGGTACAAAAAATAACATCCTCCTTCTTTCAGTGGCCTAGCTACAGAGGACGCACAAGGCTTTCTGGAAAAGTGCCATTGTATTCTCCATAACATGGGTATACTGAAGACGAGCGGGGGTTCTTTCACTTCTTTCTAGCTATCGGGACTAGCATACTAGTCTTGGTGGGATTGGAAGGAGGCTAGCCCAACCGAGGCAGCTTCACTCACATGGGCTCAATTGTTTGAGATTTAATTGAGATTTTGTTCCCCGGAGCATTTGGGATACATGGCGCGAGCAGTTTGAGCAGTTGTGCTAGGGTTCTATGATCGAAAGTTTAGTGAGTTGTCCAGATATGCACCTGCCTTGGTTTACACAATTAGAGATCGAGTCCATCGATTTATCAAGAGGCTCAACTATGGTATTAGATTCAGCATGGCTCGATAGTTGGAGACTGATACTCAATACCAGCAGGTGGTAGAAATCACATGGAGATTGGAGGGTTTGCAAGGCCAGGAGACATGACAGGGAGGCCAAGAGTCCTTGAGATTCTAGTGGATATAGTGGTGTCCACTAGAAAGTTATATCTTGTGATATTGATACGCATGTGGTGGATTAAGGATTGGGTTCGAAATGTATGTGGTGAGATAAGGTGGTCTTGATATGCTTGTTGGTAGTAGAGGAACTATTTGAAGCCACGTGGTGTGATAAGGTGGGCAAAAACACGGGAAGCTATTTCGAAAAAATGATTTTCAAAACTAAATGCAAGGCTCCCGCGGTGATATAAGGAATGATTATGATTTGTTTTGTGATATGAGACTGTGAGGCAGTACCTCGGTAGTGATGCTTGCTAATACCATTCAATTATATCACTTGTGTTTTGGTTGCTTTGTTTCCTTGGCATATTATTCATTGTTTACTTTCGTGATGCCTTAATTGCCTTAATTCAGTGTATCTATTCTTGGTATATTTTCTTCATTGTTTCATTTTTGTTGTTTATCATTATCACACTATCATATACCTGTTCAATTTTCTTATTTATTCTAGTAGGGTGTTGACCTGACCTCATCACTACTCTACCGAGGTTAGCACTTATTGGGTACCGTTGTAGTCTACTCATTCTACACTTTTGCACATCCTTTTATGCAGATCCAGGTAGCCTTACCAGCCTAGGCACCGGTGAGTAGAGTTTAGATATGGAGAATTCAAAGTATACCTGCCGGCATCTTCGGGCCTCGGAGTCACCCTCTACCTAGTTCTATTTCATTTTTCCTTTTTATAGATAATGTTGTATGGGGATATTTAGTATACTGTTGTAAAGCTTGGGACTTGGTATCACCGGATGTTGGGAGTTTTATTCTGTTGAGTTGCAGAGTTCTTTTATGTTAGTTGTTGAGTTATTTGAAAGTTTTTATCATTTTCTCAGTTAAATTCTGCCTGAATGTTAGGCTTACCTACTCTTAGAGACTAGGTTCCATCACGACATCCTACAGAGGAAAATTTGGTCAGTGACAAGTTGGTATCAAAGCCCTAGGTACATAGGTTTTACGTGTCAAAAGCAGGAATAGTAGAATCTCACGGATCGGTAAGAAACTTTTGTATTTATATTCGAGAGGCTATGGAACTGTTAGGAAACTTCACTTATTTGATCCCTTATCATGCGAATTTCTTGAATTTAGATTTCTAAATCTATGTCTTTCTATTCTCTCATAGATGGTGAGGACATCCACCGCTGGATCCGACGATCAGATATTGTGCCCCCTGATAGAGTCGCGAGAGGCCGGGGCTGGGGCCGCGGTCAGGGTCCGGGAGAGGACAAGGAGGGGCATGTAGTGTAGCCAGAGCAGCTGCACGAGGTACGACAGAGGAGCCACCGGTAGCTTCAGTTGGAAGGTAGGCACTTGTGGGGCTTGTTGCTACCCCTGCACTTCAAGAGACACTCGCCCAATTCTTGAGCATATTTGGTAATCTAGATCAGGCGGGGTTGATTCCACTTGCAAAAGCAACATCTCAGGCTAGGGTAGGAGCGCAAACTCCAGCGGCCGTACCCTAGAGCAGTGATTCCATGTTGAGCAGGTCCCATAGGTTATACAAGTGCAGCTGGTTGTCCCAGTTCAGGCCGAGGTTAGGGCATCAACTTCTTAAGAGGAGTTGCTCAGGCTCGAGTGGTACAAAAAATAACATCCTCCTTCTTTCAGTGGCCTAGCTACGGAGGACGCACAAGGCTTTCTAGAAAAGTGCCATTGTATTCTCCATAACATGGGTATAGTGAAGACGAGCGGGGGTTCTTTCACTTCTTTCTAGCTATCGGGACTAGCATACTAGTCTTGGTGGGATTTGAAGGAGGCTAGCCCAACCGAGGCAGCTTCACTCACATGGGCTCATTTTTTGAGATTTAATTGAGATTTTGTTCCCCGGAGCCTTTGGGATACATGGCGAGAGCAGTTTGAGTAGTTATGCTAGGGTTCTATGATCGTATCAGAGTATGTTCTAAAGTTTAGTGAGTTGTCCAGATATGCACCTGCCTTGGTTTACACAATTAGAGATCGAGTCCGTCGATTTATCAAGAGGCTCAACTATGGTATTAGATTCAGCATGGCTCGATGGTTGGAGACTGATACTCCATACCAGCAGGTGGTAGAAATCACATGGAGATTGGAGGGTTTGCAAGGCCAGGAGACATGACAGGGAGGCCAAGAGTCCTCAAGATTCTGGTGGATATAGTGGTGTCCACCAGAAAGTTATATGTTGTGATATTGATACGCATGTGGTGGATTAAGGATTGGGGTCGAAATGCATGTGGTGAGATAAGGTGGTCTTGATATGCTTGTTGGTAGTAGAGGAACTACTTGAAGCCACGTGGTGTGATAAGGTGGGCTAAAAACCGGGAAGCTATTTCAAAAAAATGATTTTCAAAACTAAATGCAAGGCTCCCGCGGTGATATAAGGAATGATTATGATTTGTTTTGTGATATGAGACTGTGAGGCAGTACCTCGGTAGTGATGCTTGCTAATACCATTCAATTATATCACTTGTGTTTTGGTTGCTTTGTTTCCTTGGCATATTATTCATTGTTTACTTTCGTGATGCCTTAATTGCCTTAATTCAGTGTATCTATTCTTGGTATATTTTCTTCATTGTTTCATTTTTGTTGTTTATCATTATCACACTATCATATACCTGTTCAATTTTCTTATTTATTCTAGTAGGGTGTTGACCTGACCTCATCACTACTCTACCGAGGTTAGCACTTATTGGGTACGTTGTAGTCTACTCATTCTACACTTTTGCACATCCTTTGATGCAGATCCAGGTAGCCTTACCAGCCTAGGCACCGGTGAGTAGTGTTTAGATATGGAGAATTCAAGGTATACCTGCCGGCGTCTGCGGGCCGCGGAGTCACCCTCTACCTAGTTCTATTTCATTTTCCCTTTTTATAGATAATGTTGTATGGGGATATTTAGTATACTGTTGTAGAGCTTGGGACTTGGTATCACTGGATGTTGGGAGTTTTATTCTGTTGAGTTGCAGAGTTCTTTTATGTTAGTTGTTGAGTTATTTGAAAGTTTTTACCATTTTCTCAGTTAAATGCTGCCTGAATGTTAGGCTTACCTACTCTTAGAGACTAGGTTCCATCACGACATCCTACAGAGGAAAATTTGGTCAGTGACAAGTTGGTATCAAAGACCTAGGTATATAGGTTTTACGTGTCAAAAGCAGGAATAGTAGAATCTCACGGATCGGAGCAAAAACTTTTGTATTTATCTTCGAGAGGCTATGGAACTGTTAGGAAACTTCACTTATTTGATCCCTTATCATGCGAATTTCTTGACTTTAGATTTCTAAATCTATGTCTTTCTATTCTCTCATAGATGGTGAGGACATCCACCGCTGGATCCGACGATCAGATATTGTGCCCCCTGATAGAGCCGCGAGAGGCCGGGGCTGGGGCCGAGGTCTGGGTCCGGTAGAGGACAAGGAGGGTCATGTAGTATAGCCAAAGCAGCTGCACGAGCTACGACAGAGGAGCCACCGGTAGCTCTAGTTGGGAGGTAGGCACTTGCGGCGCTTGTTGCTACCCCTGCACTTCAAGAGACGCTCGCCCAATTCTTGAGCATATTTGGTAATCAAGCTCAGGCGGGGTTGATTCCACTTGCAACGACAACATCTCAGGCTAGGGTAGGAGCTCAAACTCCAGCGGCCCGTACCCCAGAGCAGTGATTCCATGTTGAGCAGGTCTCATAGGTTATACAAGTGCAGCTGGTTGTCCCAGTTCAGGCCGAGGTTAGGGCATCAACTTCTAAGGAGGAGTAGCTCAGGCTCGAGTGGTACAAAAAATACCATCCTCCTTCTTTCAGTGGCCTACCTACAGAGGACGCACAAGGCTTTCTAGCAAAGTGCCAGTGTAGTCTCCATAACATGGGTATAGTGAAGACGAGCGGGGGTTCTTTCACTTCTTTCTAGCTATCGGGACTAGCGTACTAGTCATGGTGGGATTGGGAGGAGGCTAGCCCAACCGAGGCAGCTTCACTCACTTGGGCTCAATTTTTTGAGATTTAATTGAGATTTTGTTCCCCGAAGCCTTTGGGATACATGACGCGAGCAGTTTGAGCAGTTTGAGCAGTTGTGCCAGGGTTCTATGATCGTATCAGAGTATGTTCTGATGTTTAGTGAGTTGTCCATATATGCACCTGCCTTGGTTTACACAATTAGAGATCGAGTCCGTCGATTTATCAAGAGGCTCAACTATGGTATTAGATTTAGCATGGCTCGATAGTTGGAGACTGATACTCCATACCAGCAGGTGGTAGAAATCACATGTAGATTGGAGGGTTTGCAAGGCCAGGAGACATGACAGGGAGGCCAAGAGTCCTCGAGATTCTGGAGGATATAGTGGTGTCCACCAGAAAGTTATATGTTGTGATATTGATACGCATGTGGTGGATTAAGTATTGGGGTCGAAATGCATGTGGTGAGATAAGGTGTTCTTGATATGCTTGTTGGAAGTAGAGGAACTACTTGAAACCACGTGGTGTGATAAGGTGGGCTAAAACACGGGAAGCTATTTCGAAAAAATGTTTTTCAAAACTAAATGCAAGGTTCCCGCGGTGATATAAGGAATGATTATGATATGTTTTGTGATATGAGACTGTGAGGCAGTACCTCGGTAGTGATGCTTGCTAATACCAATCAATTATATCACTTGTGTTTTGGTTGCTTTGTTTCCTTGGCATATTATTCATTGTTTACTTTCGTGATGCCTTAATTGCATTAATTCAGTGTATCTATTCTTGGTATATTTTCTTCATTGTTTCATTTTTGTTGTTTATCATTATCACACTATCATATACCTGTTCAATTTTCTTATTTATTATAGTAGGGTGTTGACCTGACCTCATCACTACTCTACCGAGGTTAGCACTTATTAGGTACCGTTGTAGTCTACTCATTCTACACTTTTGCACATCCTTTTATGCAGATCCAGGTAGCCTTACCAGCCTAGGCACCGGTGAGTAGAGTTTAGATATGGAGACTTCAAGGTATACCTGCAGGCGTCTGCGGGCCTCGGAGTCACCCTCTACCTAGTTCTATTTCATTTTCCCTTTTTATAGATAATGTTGTATGGGGATATTTAATATATTGTTGTAGAGCACGGGACTTGGTATCACCGGATGTTGGGAGTTTTATTCTGTTGAGTTGCAGAGTTCTTTTATGTTAGTTGTTGAGTTATTTGAAAGTTTTTATCATTTTCTCAGTTAAATTCTGCCTGAATGTTAGGCTTACCTACTCTTAGAGACTAGGTTCTATCACGACATCCTACAGAGGAAAATTTTGTCAGTGGCAAGTTGGTATCAAAGCCCTAGGTACATAGGTTTTACGTGTCAAAAGCAGGAATAGTAGAATCTCACAGATCGGTACAGAAACTTTTGTATTTATCTTCGAGAGGCTATGGAACTGTTAGGAAACTTCACTTATTTGATCCCTTATCATGCGAATTTCTTGACTTTAGATTTCTAAATCTATGTCTTTCTATTCTCTCATAGATGGTGAGGACATCCACCGCTGGATCCGACGATTAGATATTGTGCCCCCTGATAGAGCCGCGAGAGGCCGGGGCTGGGGCCGCGGTCAGGGTCCGGGAGAGGACAAGGAGGGGCATGTAGTGTAGCCAGAGCAGCTGCACGAGCTATGACAGAGGAGCCACCGGTAGCTTCAGTTGGGAGGTAAACTTTGTGGCGCTTGATGCTACCCCTGCACTTCAAGAGACGCTCGCCCAATTCTTGAGCATATTTGGTAATCTAGCTCAGGCAGGGTTGATTCCACTTGCAACGGCAACATCTCAGGCTAGGGTAGGAGCTCAAACTCCAGCGGCCCGTACCCTAGAGCAGTGATTCCATGTTGAGCAGGTCCCATAGGTTATACAAGTGCAGCTGGTTGTCCCAGTTCAGGCCGAGGTTAGGGCATCAACTTCTAAGGAGGAGTAGCTCAGGCTCGAGTGGTACAAAAAATACCATCCTCCTTCTTTCAGTGGCCTAGCTACAGAGGACGCACAAGGCTTTCTGGAAAAGTGCCACTGTATTCTCCATAGCATGGGTATAGTGAAGACGAGCGGGGGTTCTTTCACTTCTTTCTAGCTATCGGGACTAGCGTACTAGTCTTGGTGGGATTGGGAGGAGGCTAGCCCAACTGAGGCAGCTTCACTCACATGGGCTCAATTTTTTGAGATTTAATTGAGATTTTGTTCCCCGAAGCCTTTGGGATACATGGCGCGAGCAGTTTGAGCAGTTGTGCCAGGGTTCTATGATCGTATCAGAGTATGTTCTGATGTTTAGTGAGTTGTCCAGATATGCACCTGCCTTGGTTTACACAATTAGAGATCGAGTCCGTCGATTTATCAAGAGGCTCAACTATGGTATTAGATTCAGCATGGCTCGATAGTTGGAGACTGTTACTCCATACCAGCAGGTGGTAGAAATCACATGGAGATTGGAGGGTTTGCAAGGCCAGGAGACATGACAGGGAGGCCAAGAGTCCTCGAGATTCTGGTGGATATAGTGGTGTCCACCAGAAAGTTATATGTTGTGATATTGATACGCATGTGGTGGATTAAGTATTGGGGTCGAAATGCATGTGGTGAGATAAGGTGGTCTTGATATGCTTGTTGGTAGTAGAGGAACTACTTGAAGCCACGTGGTGTGATAAGGTGGGCTAAAACACGGGAAGCTATTTCGAAAAAATGATTTTCAAAACTAAATGCAAGGCTCCCGCGGTGATATAAGGAATGATTATGATTTGTTTTGTGATATGAGACTGTGAGGGAGTACCTCGGTAGTGATGCTTGCTAATACCATTCAATTATATCACTTGTGTTTTGGTTGCTTTGTTTCCTTGGCATATTATTCATTGTTTACTTTCGTGATGCCTTAATTGCCTTAATTCAGTGTATCTATTCTTGGTATATTTTCTTCATTGTTTAATTTTTGTTGTTTATCATTATCACACTATCATATACCTGTTCAATTTTCTTATTTATTCTAGTAGGGTGTTGACCTGACCTCATCACTACTCTACCGAGGTTAGCACTTATTGGGTACCGTTGTAGTCTACTCATTCTACACTTTTGCACATCCTTTTATGCAGATCCAGGTATCCTTACCAGCCTAGGCACCGGTGAGTAGAGTTTAGATATGGAGACTTCAAGGTTTACCTGCCGGCGTCCGCGGGCCTCAGAGTCACCCTCTACCTAGTTCTATTTCATTTTCCCTTTTTATAGATAATGTTTTATAGGGATATTTAGTACACTGTTGTAAAGCTTGGGACTTGGTATCACCGGATGTTGGGAGTTTTGTTCTGTTGAGTTGCAGAGTTCTTTTATGTTAGTTGTTGAGTTATTTGAAAGTTTTTATCATTTTCTCTGTTAAATTCTGCCTGAATGTTAGGCTTACCTACTCTTAGAGACTAGGTTCCATCACGACATCCTACAGAGGAAATTTTGGTCAGTGACAAGTTGGTATCAAAGCCCTAGGTACATAGGTTTTACGTGTCAAAAGCAGGAATATTAGAATCTCACGGATCGGTACAGAAACTTTTGTATTTATCTTCGAGAGGCTATGGAACTGTTAGGAAACTTCACTTATTTGATCCCTTATCATGCGAATATCTTGACTTTAGATTTCTAAATCTATGTCTTTCTATTCTCTCATAGATGGTGAGGACATCCACCGCTGGATCCGACGATCAGATATTGTGCCCCCTGATAGAGCCGCGAGAGGCCGGGGCTGGGGCCGCGGTCAGGGTCCGGGAGAGGACAAGGAGGGTCATGTAGTGTTGCCAGAGCAGCTGCATGAGCTACGACAGAGGAGCCACCGGTAGCTTCAGTTGGGAGGTAGGCACTTGTGGCGCTTGTTGCTACCCCTGCACTTCAAGAGACGCTCACCCAATTCTTGAGCATATTTGGTAATCTAGCTCGGGCAGGGTTGATTCCATTTGCAACGGCAACATCTCAGGCTAGGGTAGGAGCGCAAACTCCAGCGGCCCGTACCCCAGACCAGTGATTCCATGTTGAGCAGGTCCCATAGGTTATACAAGTGCAGCTGGTTGTCCCAGTTCAGGCAGAGGTTAGGGCATCAACTTCTAAGGAGGAGTAGCTCACGCTCGAGTGGTACAAAAAATACCATCCTCCTTCTTTTAGTGGCCTAGCTACAGAGGACGCACAAGGCTTTCTGGAAAAGTGCCATTGTATTCTCCATAACATGGGTATAGTGAAGACGAGCAGGGGTTCTTTCACTTCTTTCTAGCTATCGGGACTAGCGTACTAGTCTTGGTGGGATTGGGAGGAGGCTAGCCCAACTGAGGCAGCTTCACTCACATGGGCTCAATCTTTTGAGATTTAATTGAGATTTAGTACCCCGAAGCCTTTGGGATACATGGCGCGAGCAGTTTGAGCAGTTTTGCCAGGGTTCTATGATCGTATCAGAGTATGTTCTGATGTTTAGTGAGTTGTCCAGATATGCACCTGCCTTGGTTTACACAATTAGAGATCAAGTCCGTCGATTTATCAAGAGGCTCAACTATGGTATTAGATTCAGCATGGCTCGATAGTTGGAGACTGATACTCCATACCAGCAGGTGGTAGAAATCACATGGAGATTGGAGGGTTTGCAAGGCCAGGAGACATGACAGGGAGGCCAAGAGTCCTCGAGATTCTGGTGGATATAGTGGTGTCCACCAGAAAGTTATATGTTGTGATATTGATACGCATGTGGTGGATTAAGGATTGGGGTCGAAATGCATGTGGTGAGATAAGGTGGTCTTGATATGCTTGTTGGTAGTAGAGGAACTACTTGAAGCCACGTGGTGTGATACGGTGGGCTAAAACACGGGAAGCTATTTCGAAAAAATGATTTTCAAAACTAAATGCAAGGTTCCCGCGGTGATATAAGGAATGATTATGATTTGTTTTGTGATATGAGACTGTGAGGCAGTACCTCGGTAGTGATGCTTGCTAATACCATTCAATTATATCACTTGTGTTTTGGTTGCTTTGTTTCCTTGGCATATTATTCATTGTTTACTTTCGTGATGCCTTAATTGCCTTAATTCAGTGTATCTATTCTTGGTATATTTTCTTCATTGTTTCATTTTTGTTGTTTATCATTATCACACTATCATATACCTGTTCAATTTTCTTATTTATTATAGTAGGGTGTTGACCTGACCTCATCACTACTCTACCGAGGTTAGCACTTATTGGGTACCGTTGTAGTCTACTCATTCTACACTTTTGCACATCCTTTTATGCAGATCCAGGTATCCTTACCAGCCTAGGCACCGGTGAGTAGAGTTTAGATATGGAGACTTCAAGGTATACCTGCCGGCGTCTGCGGGCCTCGGAGTCACCCTCTACCTAGTTCTATTTCATTTTCCCTTTTTATAGATAATGTTGTATAGGGATATTTAGTATACTGTTGTAGAGCTTGGGACTTGGTATCACCGGATGTTGGGAGTTTTATTCTGTTGAGTTGTAGAGTTCTTTTATGTTAGTTGTTGAGTTATTTGAAAGTTTTTATCATTTTCTCAGTTAAATTCTGCCTGAATGTTAGGCTTACCTACTCTTAGAGACTAGGTTCCATCACGACATCCTACAGAGGAAAATTTGGTCAGTGACAAGTTGGTATCAAAGCCCTAGGTACATAGGTTTTACGTGTCAATAGCAGGAATAGTAGAATTTCACGGATCGGTACAGATACTTTTGTATTTATCTTCGAGAGGCTATGGAACTGTTAGGAAACTTCACTTATTTGATCCCTTATCATGCGAATTTCTTGACTTTAGATTTCTAAATCTATGTCTTTCTATTCTCTCATAGATGGTGAGGACATCCACCGCTGGATGCGACGATCAGATATTGTGCCCCCTGATAGAGCCGCGAGAGGCCGGGACTGGGGCCGCGGTCAGGGTCCGGGAGAGGACAAGGAGGGGCATGTAGTGTAGCCAGAGCAGCTGCACGAGCTACGACAGAGGAGCCACCGGTAGCTTCAGTTGGGAGGTAGGCACTTGTAGCGCTTGTAGCTACCCCTGCACTTCAAGAGACGCTCGCCCAATTCTTGAGCATATTTGGTAATCTAGCTCAGGCGGGGTTGATTCCACTTGCAACGGCAACATCTCAAGCTAGGGTAGGAGCGCAAACTCCAGCGGCCGTACCCCAGAGCAGTGATTCCATGTTGAGCAGGTCCCATAGGTTATACAAGTGCAGCTCGTTATCCCAGTTCAGGCCGAGGTTAGGGCATCAACTTCTAAGGAGGAGTAGCTCAGGCTCGAGTGGTACAAAAATACCATCCTCCTTCTTTTAGTGGCCTAGCTACAGAGGACGCACAAGGCTTTCTGGAAAAGTGCCATTGTATTCTCCATAACATGGGTATAGTGAAGACGAGCGGGGGTTCTTTCACTTCTTTCTAGCTATCGGGACTAGCGTACTAGTCTTGGTGGGATTGGGAGGAGGCTAGCCCAACCGAGGCAGCTTCACTCACATGGGCTCAATATTTTGAGATTTAATTGAGATTTTGTTCCCCGGAGCCTTTGGGATACATGGCGCGAGCAATTTGAGCAGTTGTGCTAGGGTTCTATGATCGTATCAGAGTATGTTCTGAAGTTTAGTGAGTTGTCCAGATATGCACCTGCCTTGGTTTATACAATTAGAGATCGAGTCCGTCGATTTATCAAGAGGCTCAACTATGGTATTAGATTCAGCATGGCTCGATAGTTTGAGACTGATACTCCATACCAGCAGGTGGTAGAAATCACATGGAGATTGGAGGGTTTGCAAGGCCAGGAGACATGACAGGGAGGCCAAGAGTCTTCGAGATTCTGGTGGATATAGTGGTGTCCACCAGAAAGTTATATGTTGTGATAATGATACGCATATGGTGGATTAAGGATTGGGGTCGAAATGCATGTGGTGAGATAAGGTGGTCTTGATATGCTTGTTGGTAGTAGAGGAACTACTTGAAGCCACGTGGTGTGATAAGGTGGGCTAAAACACGGGAAGCTATTTCGAAAAAATGATTTTCAAAACTAAATGCAAGGCTCCCGCGGTGATATAAGGAATGATTATGATTTGTTTTGTGATATGAGACTATGAGGCAGTACCTCGGTAGTGATGCTTGCTAATACCATTCAATTATATCACTTGTGTTTTGGTTGCTTTGTTTCCTTGGCATATTATTCATTGTTTACTTTCGTGATGCCTTAATTGCCTTAATTCAGTGTATCTATTCTTGGTATATTTTCTTCATTGTTTCATTTTTGTTGTTTATCATTATCACACTATCATATACCTGTTCAATTTTCTTATTTATTCTAGTAGGGTGTTGACCTGACCTCATCAATACTCTACCGAGGTTAGCACTTTTGGGTACCGTTGTAGTCTACTCATTCTACACTTTTGCACATCCTTTTATGCAGATCCAGGTATCCTTACCAGCCTAGGCACCGGTGAGTAGAGTTTAGATATGGAGACTTCAAGGTATACCTGCCGGCGTCTGCGGGCCTCGGAGTCACCCTCTACCTAGTTCTATTTCATTTTCCCTTTTTATAGATAATGTTGTATGGGGATATTTAGTATACTGTTGTAGAGCTTGGGACTTGGTATCACCGGATGTTGGGAGTTTTATTCTGTTGAGTTGCAGAGTTCTTTTATGTTAGTTGTTGAGTTATTTGAAAGTTTTTATCATTTTCTCAGTTAAATTCTGCCTGAATGTTAGGCTTACCTACTCTTAGAGACTAGGTTCCATCACGACATCCTACAGAGCAAAATTTGGTCAGTGACAAGTTGGTATCAAAGCCCTAGGTACATAGGTTTTACGTGTCAAAAGCAGGAATAGTAGAATCTCACAGATCGGTACAGAAACTTTTGTATTTATCTTCGAGAGGCTATGGAACTGTTAGGAAACTTCACTTATTTGATCCCTTATCATGCGAATTTCTTGACTTTAGATTTCTAAATCTATGTCTTTCTATTCTCTCATAGATGGTGAGGACATCCACCGCTGGATCCGACGATCAGATATTGTGCCCCCTGATAGAGCCGCGAGAGGCCGGGGCTGGGGCCGCGGTCAGGGTCCGGGAGAGGACAAGGAGGGGCATGTAGTGTAGCCAGAGCAGCTGCACGAGCTACGACAGAGGAGCCACCGGTAGCTTCAGTTGGGAGGTAGGCACTTGTGGCGCTTGTAGCTACCCCTGCACTTCAAGAGACGCTCGCCCAATTCTTGAGCATATTTGGTAATCTAGCTCAGGCGGGGTTGATTCCACTTGCAACGGCAACATCTCAGGCTAGGGTAGGAGCGCAAACTCCAGCGGCCCGTACCCTAGAGCAGTGATTCCATGTTGAGCAGGTCCCATAGGTTATACAAGTGCAGCTGGTTGTCCCAGTTCAGGCCGAGGTTAGGGCATCAACTTCTAATGAGGAGTAGCTCAGGCTCGAGTGGTACAAAAATACCATCCTCCTTCTTTCAGTGGCCTAGCTACAGAGGACGCACAAGGCTTTCTGGAAAAGTGCCACTGTATTCTCTATAACATGGGTATAGTGAAGACGAGCGGGGGTTCTTTCACTTCTTTCTAGCTATCGGGACTAGCGTACTAGTCTTGGTGGGATTGGGAGGAGGCTAGCCCAACCGAGGCAGCTTCACTCACATGGGCTCAATTTTTTGAGATTTAATTGAGATTTTGTTCCCCGGAGCCTTTGGGATACATGGCGCGAGCAGTTTGAGCAGTTGTGCCAGGGTTCTATGATCGTATCAGAGTATGTTCTGAAGTTTAGTGAGTTGTCCAGATATGCACCTGCCTTGGTTTACACAATTAGAGATCGAGTCCGTCGATTTATCAAGAGGCTCAACTATGGTATTAGATTCAGCATGGCTCGATAGTTGGAGACTGATACTCCATACCAGCAGGTGGTAGAAATCACATGGAGATTGGAGGGTTTGCAAGGCCAGGAGACATGACAGGGAGGCCAAGAGTCCTCGAGATTCTGGTGGATATAGTGGTGTCCACCAGAAAGTTATATGTTATGATATTAATACGCATGTGGTGGATTAAGGATTGGGGTCGAAATGCATGTGGTGAGATAAGGTGGTCTTGATATGCTTGTTGGTAGTACAGGAACTACTTGAAGCCACGTGGTGTGATAAGGTGGGCTAAAACACGGGAAGCTATTTCGAAAAAATGATTTTCAAAACTAAATGCAAGGCTCCCGCGGTGATATAAGGAATGATTATGATTTGTTTTGTGATATGAGACTGTGAGGCAGTACCTCGGTAGTGATGCTTGCTAATACCATTCAATTATATCACTTGTGTTTTGGTTGCTTTGTTTCCTTGGCATATTATTCATTGTTTACTTTCGTGATGCCTTAATTGCCTTAATTCAGTGTATCTATTCTTGGTATATTTTCTTCATTGTTTCATTTTTGTTGTTTATCATTATCACACTATCATATACCTGTTCAATTTTCTTATTTATTCTAGTAGGGTGTTGACCTGACCTCATCACTACTCTACCGAGGTTAGGCTTGGCACTTATTGGGTACCGTTGTAGTCTACTCATTCTACACTTTTGCACATCCTTTTATGCAGATCCAGGTATCCTTACCAGCCTAGGCACCGGTGAGTAGAGTTTAGATATGGAGACTTCAAGGTATACCTGCCGGCGTCCGCGGGCCTCAGAGTCACCCTCTACCTAGTTCTATTTCATTTTCCCTTTTTATAGATAATGTTGTATAGGGATATTTAGTACACTGTTGTAAGAGCTTGGGACTTGGTATCACCGGATGTTGGGAGTTTTGTTCTGTTGAGTTGCAGAGTTCTTTTATGTTAGTTGTTGAGTTATTTGAAAGTTTTTATCATTTTCTCAGTTAAATTCTGCCTGAATGTTAGGCTTACCTACTCTTAGAGACTAGGTTCCATCACGACATCCTACAGAGCAAAATTTGGTCAGTGACAAGTTGGTATCAAAGCCCTAGGTACATAGGTTTTACGTGTCAAAAGCAGGAATAGTAGAATCTCACGGATCGGTACAGAAACTTTTGTGTTTATCTTCGAGAGGCTATGGAAGCTGTTAGGAAACTTCACTTATTTGATCCCTTATCATGCGAATTTCTTGACTTTAGATTTCTAAATCTATGTCTTTCTATTCTCTCATAGATGGTGAGGACATCCACCGCTGGATCCGACGATCAGATATTGTGCCCCCTGATAGAGCCGCGAGAGGCCGGGGCTGGGGCCGCAGTCAGGGTCCGGGAGAGGACAAGGAGGGTCATGTAGTGTAGCCAGAGCAGCTGCACGAGCTACGACAGAGGAGCCACCGGTAGCTTCAGTTGGGAGGTAGGCACTTGTGGCGCTTGTTGCTACCCCTGCACTTCAAGAGACGCTCGCCCAATTCTTGAGCATATTTTGTAATCTAGCTCAGGCGGGGTTGATTCCATTTGCAACGGCAACATCTCAGGCTAGGGTAGGAGCGCAAACTCCAGCGGCCGTACCCCAGAGCAGTGATTCCATGTTGAGCAGGTCCCATAGGTTATACAAGTGCAGCTAGTTGTCCCAGTTCAGGCCGAGGTTAGGGCATCAACTTCTAAGGAGGAGTAGCTCAGGCTCGAGTGGTACAAAAAATACCATCCTCCTTCTTTCAGTGGCCTAGCTACAGAGGACGCACAAGGCTTTCTGGAAAAGTGCCATTGTATTCTCCATAACATGGGTATAGTGAAGACGAGCGGGGGTTCTTTCACTTCTTTCTAGCTATCGGGACTAGCGTACTAGTCTTGGTGGGATTGGGAGGAGGCTAGCCCAACTGAGGCAGCTTCACTCACATGGGCTCAATTTTTTGAGATTTAATTGAGATTTTGTTCCCCGGAGCCTTTGGGATACATGGCGCGAGCAGTTTGAGCAGTTGTGCCAGGGTTCTATGATCGTATCAGAGTATGTTCTGAAGTTTAGTGAGTTGTCCAGATATGCACCTGCCTTGGTTTACACAATTAGAGATCGAGTCCGTCGATTTATCAAGAGGCTCAACTATGGTATTAGATTCAGCATGGCTCGATAGTTGGAGACTGATACTCCATACCAGCAGGTGGTAGAAATCACATGGAGATTGGAGGGTTTGCAAGGCCAGGAGACATGACAGGGAGGCCAAGAGTCCTCGAGATTCTGGTGGATATAGTGGTGTCCACCAGAAAGTTTTATGTTGTGATATTGATACGCATGTGGTGGATTAAGGATTGGGGTCGAAATGCATGTGGTGAGATAAGGTGGTCTTGATATGCTTGTTGGTAGTAGAGGAACTACTTGAAGCCACGTGGTGTGATAAGGTGGGCTAAAACACGGGAAGCTATTTCGAAAAAATGATTTTCAAAACTAAATGCAAGGCTCCCGCGGTGATATAAGGAATGATTATGATTTGTTTTGTGATATGAGACTGTGAGGCAGTACCTCGGTAGTGATGCTTGCTAATACCATTCAATTATATCACTTGTGTTTTGGTTGCTTTGTTTCCTTGGCATATTATTCATTGTTTACTTTCGTGATGCCTTAATTGCCTTAATTCAGTGTATCTATTCTTGGTATATTTTCTTCATTGTTTCATTTTTGTTGTTTATCATTATCACACTATCATATACCTGTTCAATTTTCTTATTTATTCTAGTAGGGTGTTGACCTGACCTCATCACTACTCTACCGAGGTTAGCACTTATTGGGTACCGTTGTAGTCTACTCATTCTACACTTTTGCACATCCTTTTATGCAGATCCAGGTATCCTTACCAGCCTAGGCACCGGTGAGTAGAGTTTAGATATGGAGACTTCAAGGTATACCTGCCGGCGTCTGCGGGCCTCGGAGTCACCCTCTACCTAGTTCTATTTCATTTACCCTTTTTATAGATAATGTTGTATGGGGATATTTAGTATACTGTTGTAGAGCTTGGGACTTGGTATCACCGGATGTTGGGAGTTTTATTCTGTTGAGTTGCAGAGTTCTTTTATGTTAGTTGTTGAGTTATTTGAAAGTTTTTATCATTTTCTCAGTTAAATTCTGCCTGAATGTTAGGCTTACCTACTCTTAGAGACTAGGTTCCATCACGACATCCTACAGAGGAAAATTTGGTCAGTGACAAGTTGGTATCAAAGCCCTAGGTACATAGGTTTTACGTGTCAAAAGCAGGAATAGTAGAATCTCACGGATCGGTACAGATACTTTTGTATTTATCTTCGAGAGGCTATGGAACTGTTAGGAAACTTCACTTATTTGATCCCTTATCATGCGAATTTCTTGACTTTAGATTTCTAAATCTATGTCTTTCTATTCTCTCATAGATGGTGAGGACATCCACCGCTGGATCCGACGATCAGATATTGTGCCCCCTGATAGAGCCGCGAGAGGCCGGGACTGGGGCCGCGGTCAGGGTCCGGGAGAGGACAAGGAGGGGCATGTAGTGTAGCCAGAGCAGCTGCACGAGCTACGACAGAGGAGCCACCGGTAGCTTCAGTTGGGAGGTAGGCACTTGTAGCGCTTGTAGCTACCCCTGCACTTCAAGAGACGCTCGCCCAATTCTTGAGCATATTTGGTAATCTAGCTCAGGCGGGGTTGATTCCACTTGCAACGGCAACATCTCAAGCTAGGGTAGGAGCGCAAACTCCAGCGGCCGTACCCCAGAGCAGTGATTCCATGTTGAGCAGGTCCCATAGGTTATACAAGTGCAGCTGGTTGTCCCAGTTCAGGCCGAGGTTAGGGCATCAACTTCTAATGAGGAGTAGCTCAGGCTCGAGTGGTACAAAAATACCATCCTCCTTCTTTCAGTGGCCTAGCTACAGAGGACGCACAAGGCTTTCTGGAAAAGTGCCATTGTATTCTCCATAACATGGGTATAGTGAAGACGAGCGGGGGTTCTTTCACTTCTTTCTAGCTATCGGGACTAGCGTACTAGTCTTGGTGGGATTGGAAGGAGGCTAGCCCAACCGAGGCAGCTTCACTCACATGGGCTCAATTGTTTGAGATTTAATTGAGATTTTGTTCCCCGGAGCCTTTGGGATACATGGCGCGAGCAGTTTGAGCAGTTGTGCTAGGGTTCTATGATCGTATCAGAGTATGTTCTGAAGTTTAGTGAGTTGTCCAGATATGCACCTGCCTTGGTTTACACAATTAGAGATCGAGTCCGTCGATTTATCAAGAGGCTCAACTATGGTATTAGATTCAGCATGGCTCGATAGTTTGAGAGACTGATACTCCATACCAGCAGGTGGTAGAAATCACATGGAGATTGGAGGGTTTGCAAGGCCAGGAGACATGACAGGGAGGCCAAGAGTCTTCGAGATTCTGGTGGATATAGTGGTGTCCACCAGAAAGTTATATGTTGTGATAATGATACGCATATGGTGGATTAAGGATTGGGGTCGAAATGCATGTGGTGAGATAAGGTGGTCTTGATATGCTTGTTGGTAGTAGAGGAACTACTTGAAGCCACGTGGTGTGATAAGGTGGGCTAAAACACGGGAAGCTATTTCGAAAAAATGATTTTCAAAACTAAATGCAAGGCTCCCGTGGTGATATAAGGAATGATTATGATTTGTTTTGTGATATGAGACTGTGAGGCAGTACCTCGGTAGTGATGCTTGCTAATACCATTCAATTATATCACTTGTGTTTTGGTTGCTTTGTTTCCTTGGCATATTATTCATTGTTTACTTTCGTGATGCCTTAATTGCCTTAATTCAGTGTATCTATTCTTGGTATATTTTCTTCATTGTTTCATTTTTGTTGTTTATCATTATCACACTATCATATACCTGTTCAATTTTCTTATTTATTCTAGTAGGGTGTTGACCTGACCTCATCACTACTCTACCGAGGTTAGCACTTATTGGGTACCGTTGTAGTCTACTCATTCTACACTTTTGCACATCCTTTTATGCAGATCCAGGTATCCTTACCAGCCTAGGCACCGGTGAGTAGAGTTTAGATATGGAGACTTCAAGGTATACCTGCCGGCGTCTGCGGGCCTCGGAGTCACCCTCTACCTAGTTCTATTTCATTTTCCCTTTTTATAGATAATGTTGTATGGGGATATTTAGTATACTGTTGTAGAGCTTGGGACTTGGTATCACCGGATGTTGGGAGTTTTATTCTGTTGAGTTGCTGAGTTCTTTTATGTTAGTTGTTGAGTTATTTGAAAGTTTTTATCATTTTCTCAGTTAAATTCTGCCTGAATGTTAGGCTTACCTACTCTTAGAGACTAGGTTCCATCACGACATCCTACAGAGCAAAATTTGGTCAGTGACAAGTTGGTATCAAAGCCCTAGGTACATAGGTTTTACGTGTCAAAAGCAGGAATAGTAGAATCTCACGGATCGGTACAGAAACTTTTGTATTTATCTTCGAGAGGCTATGGAACTGTTTGGAAACTTCACTTATTTGATCCCTTATCATGCGAATTTCTTGACTTTAGATTTCTAAATCTATGTCTTTCTATTCTCTCATAGATGGTGAGGACATCCACCGCTGGATCCGACGATCAGATATTGTGCCCCCTGATAGAGCCGCGAGAGGCCGGGGCTGGGGCCGCAGTCAGGGTCCGGGAGAGGACAAGGAGGGGCATGTAGTGTAGCCAGAGCAGCTGCACGAGCTACGACAGAGGAGCCACCGGTAGCTTCAGTTGGGAGGTAGGCACTTGTGGCGCTTGTAGCTACCCCTGCACTTCAAGAGACGCTCGCCCAATTCTTGAGCATATTTTGTAATCTAGCTCAGGCGGGGTTGATTCCACTTGCAACGGCAACATCTCAGGCTAGGGTAGGAGCTCAAACTCCAGCGGCCCGTACCCTAGAGCAGTGATTCCATGTTGAGCAGGTCCCATAGGTTATACAAGTGCAGCTGGTTGTCCCAGTTCAGGCCGAGGTTAGGGCATCAACTTCTAATGAGGAGTAGCTCAGGCTCGAGTGGTACAAAAAATACCATCCTCCTTCTTTCAGTGGCCTAGCTACAGAGGACGCACAAGGCTTTCTGGAAAAGTGCCATTGTATTCTCTATAACATGGGTATAGTGAAGACGAGCGGGGGTTCTTTAACTTCTTTCTAGCTATCGGGACTAGCGTACTAGTCTTGGTGGGATTGGGAGGAGGCTAGCCCAACCGAGGCAGCTTCACTCACATGGGCTCAATTTTTTGAGATTTAATTGAGATTTTGTTCCCCGGAGCCTTTGGGATACATGGCGCGAGCAGTTTGAGCAGTTGTGCCAGGGTTCTATGATCGTATCAGAGTATGTTCTGAAATTTAGTGAGTTGTCCAGATATGCACCTGCCTTGGTTTACACAATTAGAGATCGTGTCCGTCGATTTATCAAGAGGCTCAACTATGGTATTAGATTCAGCATGGCTCGATAGTTGGAGACTGATACTCCATACCAGCAGGTGGTAGAAATCACATGGAGATTGGAGGGTTTGCAAGGCCAGGAGACATGACAGGGAGGCCAAGAGTCCTCGAGATTCTGGTGGATATAGTGGTGTCCACCAGAAAGTTATATGTTGTGATATTGATACGCATGTGGTGGATTAAGGATTGGGGCCGAAATGCATGTGGTGAGATAAGGTGGTCTTGATATGCTTGTTGGTAGTACAGGAACTACTTGAAGCCACGTGGTGTGATAAGGTGGGCTAAAACACAGGAAGCTATTTCGAAAAAATGATTTTCAAAACTAAATGCAAGGCTCCCGAGGTGATATAAGGAATGATTATGATTTGTTTTGTGATATGAGACTGTGAGGCAGTACCTCGGTAGTGATGCTTGATAATACCATTCAATTATATCACTTGTGTTTTGGTTGCTTTGTTTCCTTGGCATATTATTCATTGTTTACTTTCGTGATGCCTTAATTGCCTTAATTCAGTGTATCTATTCTTGGTATATTTTCTTCATTGTTTCATTTTTGTTGTTTATCATTATCACACTATCATATACCTGTTCAATTTTCTTATTTATTCTAGTAAGGTGTTGACCTGACCTCATCACTACTCTACCGAGGTTAGCACTTATTGGGTACCGTTGTAGTCTACTCATTCTACACTTTTGCACATCCTTTTATGCAGATCCAGGTATCCTTACCAGCCTAGGCACCGGTGAGTAGAGTTTAGATATGGAGACTTCAAGGTATACCTGCCGGCGTCCGCGGGCCTCGGAGTCACCCTCTACCTAGTTCTATTTCATTTTCCCTTTTTATAGATAATGTTGTATAGGGATATTTAGTATACTGTTGTAGAGCTTGGGACTTGGTATCACCGGATGTTGGGAGTTTTATTCTGTTGAGTTGCAGAGTTCTTTTATGTTAGTTGTTGAGTTATTTGAAAGTTTTTATCATTTTCTCAGTTAAATTCTGCCTGAATGTTAGGCTTACCTACTCTTAGAGACTAGGTTCCATCACGACATCCAACAGAGGAAAATTTGGTCAGTGACAAGTTGGTATCAAAGCCCTAGGTACATAGGTTTTACGTGTCAAAAGCAGGAATAGTAGAATCTCACGGATCGGTACAGAAACTTTTGTATTTATCTTCGAGAGGCTATGGAACTATTAGGAAACTTCACTTATTTGATCCCTTATCATGCGAATTTCTTGACTTTAGATTTCTAAATCTATGTCTTTCTATTCTCTCATAGATGGTGAGGACATCCACTGCTGGACCCGACGATCAGATATTGTGCCCCCTGATAGAGCCGCGAGAGGCCGGGGCTGGGGCCGCGGTCAGGGTCTGGGAGAGGACAAGGAGGGGCATGTAGTGTAGCCAGAGCAGCTGCACGAGCTATGACAGAGGAGCCACCGGTAGCTTCAGTTGGGAGGTAGGCACTTGTGGCGCTTGTTGCTACCCCTGCACTTCAAGAGACGCTCGCCCAATTCTTGAGCATATTTTGTAATCTAGCTCAGGCGGGGTTGATTCCACTTGCAACGGCAACATCTCAGGCTAGGGTAGGAGCTCAAACTCCAGCGGCCCGTACCCTAGAGCAGTGATTCCATGTTGAGCAGGTCCCATAGGTTATACAAGTGCAGCTGGTTGTCCCAGTTCAGGCCGAGGTTAGGGCATCAACTTCTAAGGAGGAGTAGCTCAGGCTCGAGTGGTACAAAAAATACCATCCTCCTTCTTTCAGTGGCCTAGCTACAGAGGACGCACAAGGCTTTCTGGAAAAGTGCCAGTGTATTCTCCATAACATGGGTATAGTGAAGACGAGCGGGGGTTCTTTCACTTCTTTCTAGCTATCGGGACTAGCGTACTAGTCTTGGTGGGATTGGGAGGAGGCTAGCCCAACCGAGGCAGCTTCACTCACATGGGCTCAATTTTTTGAGATTTAATTGAGATTTTGTTCCCCGGAGCCTTTGGGATACATGGCGCGAGAAGTTTGAGCAGTTGTGCTAGGGTTCTATGATCGAATGAGAGTATGTTCTGAAGTTTAGTGAGTTGTCCAGATATGCACCTGCCTTGGTTTACACAATTAGAGATCGAGTTCGTCGATTTATCAAGAGGCTCAACTATGGTATTAGATTCAGCATGGCTCGATAGTTGGAGACTGATACTCCATACCAGCAGGTGGTAGAAATCACATGGAGATTGGAGGGTTTGCAAGGCCAGGAGACATGACAGGGAGGCCAAGAGTCCTCGAGATTCTGGTGGATATAGTGGTGTCCACCAGAAAGTTATATGTTGTGATATTGATACGCGTGTGGTGGATTAAGGATTGGGGTCGAAATGCATGTGGTGAGATAAGGTGGTCTTGATATGCTTGTTGGTAGTAGAGGAACTACTTGAAGCCACGTGGTGTGATAAGGTGGGCTAAAACACGGGAAGCTATTTCGAAAAAATGATTTTCAAAACTAAATGCAAGGCTCCCGCGGTGATATAAGGAATGATTATGATTTGTTTTGTGATATGAGACTGTGAGGCAGTACCTCGGTAGTGATGCTTGCTAATACCATTCAATTATATCACTTGTGTTTTGGTTGTTTTGTTTCCTTGGCATATTATTCATTGTTTACTTTCGTGATGCCTTAATTGCCTTAATTCAGTGTATCTATTCTTGGTATATTTTCTTCATTGTTTCATTTTTGTTGTTTATCATTATCACACTATCATATACCTGTTCAATTTTCTTATTTATTCTAGTAAGGTGTTGACCTGACCTCATCACTACTCTACCGAGGTTAGCACTTATTGGGTACCGTTGTAGTCTACTCATTCTACACTTTTGCACATCCTTTTATGCAGATCCAGGTAGCCTTACCAGCCTAGGCACCGGTGAGTAGAGTTTAGGTATGGAGACTTCAAGGTATACCTGTCGGCGTCTGCGGGCCTCGGAGTCACCCTCTACCTAGTTCTATTTCATTTTCCCTTTTTATAGATAATGTTGTATGGGGATATTTAGTATACTGTTGTAGAGCTTGGGACTTGGTATCACCGGATGTTGGGAGTTTTATTCTGTTGAGTTGCAGAGTTCTTTTATGTTAGTTGTTGAGTTATTTGAAAGTTTTTATCATTTTCTCAGTTAAATTCTGCCTGAATGTTAGGCTTACCTACTCATAGAGACTAGGTTCCATCACGACATCCTACAGAGGAAAATTTGGTCAGTGACAAGTTGGTATCAAAGCCCTAGGTATATAGGTTTTACGTGTCAAAAGCAGGAATAGTAGAATCTCACGGATCGGTACAGAAACTTTTGTATTTATCTTCGAGAGGCTATGGAACTGTTAGGAAACTTCACTTATTTGATCCCTTATCATGCGAATTTCTTGACTTTAGATTTCTAAATCTATGTCTTTCTATTCTCTCATAGATGGTGAGGACATCCACTGCTGGATCCGACGATCAGATATTGTGCCCCTGATAGAGCGGCGAGAGGCCGGGGCTGGGGCCGCGGTCAAGGTCCGGGAGAGGACAAGGAGGGGCATGTAGTGTAGCCAGAGCAGCTGCACGAGCTATGACAGAGGAGCCACCGGTAGCTTCAGTTGGGAGGTAGGCACTTGTGGCGCTTGTTGCTACCCCGGCACTTCAAGAGACGCTCGCCCAATTCTTGAGCATATTTGGTAATCTAGCTCAGGCGGGGTTGATTCCACTTGCAACGGCAACATCTCAGGCTAGGGTAGGAGCTCAAACTCCAGCGGCCCGTACCCTAGAGCAGTGATTCCATGTTGAGCAGGTCCCATAGGTTATACAAGTGCAGCTGGTTGTCCCAGTTCAGGCCGAGGTTAGGGCATCAACTTCTAAGGAGGAGTAGCTCAGGCTCGAATGGTACAAAAAATACCATCCTCCTTCTTTCAGTGGCCTAGCTACAGAGGACGCACAAGGCTTTCTGGAAAAGTGCCAGTGTATTCTCCATAACATGGGTATAGTGAAGACGAGCGGGGGTTCTTTCACTTCTTTCTAGCTATCGGGACTAGCGTACTAGTCTTGGTGGGATTGGGAGGAGGCTAGCCCAACCGAGGCAGCTTCACTCACATGGGCTCAATTTTTTGAGATTTAATTGAGATTTTGTTCCCCGAAGCCTTTGGGATACATGGCGCGAGCAGTTTGAGCAGTTGTGCTAGGGTTCTATGATCGTATCAGAGTATGTTCTGAAGTTTAGTGAGTTGTCCAGATATGCACCTGCCTTGGTTTACACAATTAGAGATCGAGTCCGTCGATTTGTCAAGAGGCTCAACTATGGTATTAGATTCAGCATGGCTCGATAGTTAGAGACTGATACTCCATACCAGCAGGTGGTAGAAATCACACGGAGATTGGAGGGTTTGCAAGGCCAGGAGACATGACAGGGAGGCCAAGAGTCCTCGAGATTCTGGTGGATATAGTGGTGTCCACCAGAAAGTTATATGTTGTGATATTGATACGCATGTGGTGGATTAAGGATTGGGGTCGAAATGCATGTGGTGAGATAAGGTGGTCTTGATATGCTTGTTGGTAGTAGAGGAACTACTTGAAGCCACGTGGTGTGATAAGGTGGGCTAAAACACGGGAAGCTATTTCGAAAAAATGATTTTCAAAACTAAATGCAAGGCTCCCGCGGTGATATAAGGAATGATTATGATTTGTTTTGTGATATGAGACTGTGAGGCAGTACCTCGGTAGTGATGCTTGCTAATACCATTCAATTATATCACTTGTGTTTTGGTTGCTTTGTTTCCTTGGCATATTATTCATTGTTTACTTTCGTGATGCCTTAATTGCCTTAATTCAGTGTATCTATTCTTGGTATATTTTCTTCATTGTTTCATTTTTGTTGTTTATCATTATCACACTATCATATACCTGTTCAATTTTCTTATTTATTCTAGTAGGGTGTTGACCTGACCTCATCACTACTCTACCGAGGTTAGCACTTATTGGGTACCGTTGTAGTCTACTCATTCTACACTTTTGCACATCCTTTTATGCAGATCCAGGTAGCCTTACCAGCCTAGGCACCGGTGAGTAGAGTTTAGATATGGAGAATTCAAGGTATACCTGCCGGCGTCTGCGGGCCTCGGAGTCACCCTCTACCTAGTTCTATTTCATTTTTCCTTTTTATAGATAATGTTGTATGGGGATATTTAGTATACTGTTGTAGAGCTTGGGACTTGGTATCACCGGATGTTGGGAGTTTTATTCTGTTGAGTTGCAGAGTTCTTTTATGTTAGTTGTTGAGTTATTTGAATGTTTTTATCATTTTCTCAGTTAAATTCTGCCTGAATGTTAGGCTTACCTACTCATAGAGACTAGGTTCCATCACGACATCCTACAGAGGAAAATTTGGTCAGTGACAAGTTGGTATCAAAGCCCTAGGTATATAGGTTTTACGTGTCAAAAGCAGGAATAGTAGAATCTCACGGATCGGTACAGAAACTTTTGTATTTATCTTCGAGAGGCTATGGAACTGTTAGGAAACTTCACTTATTTGATCCCTTATCATGCGAATTTCTTGACTTTAGATTTCTAAATCTATGTCTTTCTATTCTCTCATAGATGGTGAGGACATCCACCACTGGATCCGACGATCAGATATTGTGCCCCCTGATAGAGCCACGAGAGGCCGGGGCTGGGGCTGTGGTCAGGGTCCGGGAGAGGACAAGGAGGGGCATGTAGTGTAGCCAGAGCAGCTGCACGAGCTATGACAGAGGAGCCACCGGTAGCTTCAGTTGGGAGGTAGGCACTTGTGGCGCTTGTTGCTACCCCGGCACTTCAAGAGACGCTCGCCCAATTCTTGAGCATATTTGGTAATCTAGCTCAGGCGGGGTTGATTCCACTTACAACGGCAACATCTCAGGCTAGGGTAGGAGCTCAAACTCCAGCGGCCCGTACCCTAGAGCAGTGATTCCATGTTGAGCAGGTCCCATAGGTTATACAAGTGCAGCTGGTTGTCCCAGTTCAGGCCGAGGTTAGGGCATCAACTTCTAAGGAGGAGTAGCTCAGGCTCGAATGGTACAAAAAATACCATCCTCCTTCTTTCAGTGGCCTAGCTACAGAGGACGCACAAGGCTTTCTGGAAAAGTGCCAGTGTATTCTCCATAACATGGGTATAGTGAAGACGAGCGGGGGTTCTTTCACTTCTTTCTAGCTATCGGGACTAGCGTACTAGTCTTGGTGGGATTGGGAGGAGGCTAGCCCAACCGAGGCAGCTTCACTCACATGGGCTCAATTTTTTGAGATTTAATTGAGATTTTGTTCCCCGAAGCCTTTGGGATACATGGCGCGAGCAGTTTGAGCAGTTGTGCTAGGGTTCTATGATCGTATCAGAGTATGTTCTGAAGTTTAGTGAGTTGTCCAGATATGCACCTGCCTTGGTTTACACAATTAGAGATCGAGTCCGTCGATTTATCAAGAGGCTCAACTATGGTATTAGATTCAGCATGGCTCGATAGTTAGAGACTGATACTCCATACCAGCAGGTGGTAGAAATCACACGGAGATTGGAGGGTTTGCAAGGCCAGGAGACATGACAGGGAGGCCAAGAGTCCTCGAGATTCTAGTGGATATAGTGGTGTCCACCAGAAAGTTATATGTTGTGATATTGATACGCATGTGGTGGATTAAGTATTGGGGTCGAAATGCATGTGGTGAGATAAGGTGGTCTTGATATGCATGTTGGTAGTAGAGGAACTACTTGAAGCCACGTGGTGTGATAAGGTGGGCTAAAACACGGGAAGCTATTTCGAAAAAATTATTTTCAAAACTAAATGCAAGGTTCCCGCGGTGATATAAGGAATGATTATGATTTGTTTTGTGATATGAGACTGTGAGGCAGTACCTCGGTAGTGATGCTTGCTAATACCATTCAATTATATCACTTGTGTTTTGGTTGCTTTGTTTCCTTGGCATATTATTCATTGTTTACTTTCGTGATGCCTTAATTGCCTTAATTCAGTGTATCTATTCTTGGTATATTTTCTTCATTGTTTCATTTTTGTTGTTTATCATTATCACACTATCATATACCTGTTCAATTTTCTTATTTATTATAGTAGGGTGTTGACCTGACCTCATCACTACTCTACTGAGGTTAGGCTTGACACTTACTGGGTACCATTGTAGTCTACTCATTCTACACTTTTGCACATCCTTTTATGCAGATCCAGGTATCCTTACCAGCCTAGGCATCGGTGAGTAGAGTTTAGATATGGAGACTTCAAGGTATACCTGCCGGCGTCCGCGGGCCTCAGAGTCACCCTCTACCTAGTTCTATTTCATTTTCCCTTTTTGTAGATAATGTTGTATAGGGATATTTAGTACACTGTTGTAAAGCTTGGGACTTGGTATCACCGGATGTTGGGAGTTTTGTTCTGTTGAGTTGCAGAGTTCTTTTATGTTAGTTGTTGAGTTATTTGAAAGTTTTTATCATTTTCTCAGTTAAATTCGGCCTGAATGTTAGGCTTACCTACTCTTAGAGACTAGGTTCCATCACGACATCCTACAGAGGAAAATTTGGTCAGTGACAAGTTGGTATCAAAGCCCTAGGTACATAGGTTTTACGTGTCAAAAGCAGGAATAGTAGAATCTCACGGATCGGTACAGAAACTTTTGTATTTATCTTCGAGAGGCTATGGAACTGTTAGGAAACTTCACTTATTTGATCCCATATCATGCAAATTTCTTGACTTTAGATTTCTAAATCTATGTCTTTCTATTCTCTCATAGATGGTGAGGACATCCACCGCTGGATCCGACGATTAGATATTGTGCCCCCTGATAGAGCCGCGAGAGGACGGGGCTGGGGCCGCGGTCAGGGTCCGGGAGAGGACAAGGAGTGGCATGTAGTGTAGCCAGAGCAGCTGCACGAGCTACGGCAGAGGAGCCACCGGTAGCTTCAGTTGGGAGGTAGGCACTTGTGGCGCTTGTCGCTAACCCTGCACTTCAAGAGACGCTCGCCCAATTCTTGAGCATATTTGGTAATCTAGCTCAGGCGGGGTTGATTCCACTTGCAACGGCAACATCTCAGGCTAGGGTAGGAGCTCAAACTCCAGCGGCCCGTACCCTAGAGCAGTGATTCCATGTTGAGCAGGTCCCATAGGTTATACAAGTGCAGCTGGTTGTCCCAGTTCAGGCCGAGGTTAGCGCATCAACTTCTAAGGAGGAGTAGCTCAGGCTCGAGTGGTACAAAAAATACCATCCTCCTTCTTTCAGTGGCCTAGCTACAAAGGACGCACAAGGCTTTCTGGAAAAGTGCCATTGTATTCTCCATAACATGGGTATAGTGAAGACAAGCGGGGGTTCTTTCACTTGTTTCTAGCTATCGGGACTAGCGTACTAGTCTTGGTGGGATTGGGAGGAGGCTAGCCCAACCGAGGCAGCTTCACTCACATGGGCTCAATTTTTTGAGATTTAATTGAGATTTTGTTCCCCGGAGCCTTTGGGATACATGGCGCGAGCAGTTTGAGCAGTTGTGCTAGGGTTCTATGATCGTATCAGAGTATGTTCTGAAGTTTAGTGAGTTGTCCAGATATGCACCTGCCTTGGTTTACACAATTAGAGATCGAGTCCGTCGATTTATCAAGAGGCTCAACTATGGTATTAGATTCAGCATGGCTCGATATTTGGAGACTGATACTCCATACCAGCAGGTGGTAGAAATCACATGGAGATTTGAGGGTTTGCAAGGCCAGGAGACATGACAGGGAGGCCAAGAGTCCTCGAGATTCTGGTGCATATAGTGGTGTCCACCAGAAAGTTATATGTTGTGATATTGATACGCATGTGGTGGATTAAGGATTGGGGTCGAAATGCATGTGGTGAGATAAGGTGGTCTTGATATGCTTGTTGGTAGTAGAGGAACTACTTGAAGCCACGTGGTGTGATAAGGTGGGCTGGGAATTTCTTCTGGTTGTAATATTTGTTTAAATTTATTTATCTCATCTGTTAATTCTATTTCTTTATTTTTCTCTCTTTGCTTGTTTTCATATAGTGCTTTTAACATGTTTAATTCTTTTTCTAATGCTATAATTTTTGTGTTTTTTGTTTCTTCTAATTGTTGTATTTCCTTGTTTGCTTGATTTTTAATAATTTCAAAGTTTTTATCATTTTCTCAGTTAAATTCTGCCTGAATGTTAGGCTTACCTACTCTTAGAGACTAGGTTCCATCACGACATCCTACAGAGGAAAATTTGGTCAGTGACAAGTTGGTATCAAAGCCCTAAGTACATAGGTTTTACGTGTCAAAAGCAGGAATAGTAGAATCTCACGGATCGGTACAGAAACTTTTGTATTTATCTTCGAGAGGCTATGGAACTGTTAGGAAACTTCACTTATTTGATCCCTTATCATGCGAATTTCTTGACTTTAGATTTCTAAATCTATGTCTTTCTATTCTCTCATAGATGGTGAGGACATCCACCGCTAGATCCGACGATCAGATATTGTGCCCCCTGATAGAGCCGCGAGAGGCCGGGGCTGGGGCCGCGGTCGGGGTCCGGGAGAGGACAAGGAGGGGCATGTAGTGTAGCCAGAGCAGCTGCACGAGCTACGACAGAGGAGCCACCGGTAGCTTTAGTTGGGAGGTAGGCACTTGTGGCGCTTGTTGCTACCCCTGCACTTCAAGAGACGCTCGCCCAATTCTTGAGCATATTTGGTAATCTAGCTCAGGCAGGGTTGATTCCACTTGCAACGGCAACATCTCAGGCTAGGGTAGGAGCTCAAACTCCAGCGGCCCGTACCCTAGAGCAGTGATTCCATGTTGAGCAGGTCCCATAGGTTATACAAGTGCAGCTGGTTGTCCCAGTTCAGGCCGAGGTTAGGGCATCAACTTCTAAGGAGGAGTAGCTCAGGCTCGAATAGTACAAAAAATACCATCCTCCTTCTTTCAGTTGCCTAGCTACAGATGACGCACAAGGCTTTCTTGAAAAGTGCCACTGTATTCTCTATAACATGGGTATAGTGAAGACGAGCGGTGGTTCTTTCACTTCTTTCTAGCTATCGGGACTAGCGTACTAGTTTTGGTGGGATTGGGAGGAGGCTAGCCCAACCGAGGCAGCTTCACTCACATGGGCTCAATTTTTTGAGATTTAATTGAGATTTTGTTCCCCGGAGCCTTTGGGATACATGGCGCGAGCAGTTTGAGCAATTGTGCCAGGGTTCTATGATCGTATCAGAGTATGTTCTGATGTTTAGTGAGTTTTCCAGTTATGCACCTGCCTTGGTTTACACAATTAGAGATCGAGTCCGTCGATTTATCAAGAGGCTCAACTATGGTATTAGATTCAGCATGGCTCGATAGTTGGAGACTGATACTCCATACCAGCAGGTGGTAGAAATCACATGGAGATTAGAGGGTTTGCAAGGCCACGAGACATGACAGGGAGGCCAAGAGTCCTCGAGATTCTGGTGGATATAGTGGTGTCCACCAGAAAGTTATATGTTGTGATATTGATACGCATGTGGTGGATTAAGGATTGGGGTCGAAATGCATGTGGTGAGATAAGGTGGTCTTGATATGCTTGTTGGTAGTAGAGGAACTACTTGAAGCCACGTGGTGTGATAAGGTGGGCTAAAACACGGGAAGCTATTTCGAAAAAATGATTTTCAAAACTAAATGCAAGGCTCCCGCGGTGATATAAGGAATGATTATGATTTGTTTTGTGATATGAGACTGTGAGGCAGTACCTCGGTAGTGATGCTTGCTAATACCATTCAATTATATCACTTGTGTTTTGGTTGCTTTGTTTCCTTGGCATATTATTCATTGTTTACTTTCGTGATGCCTTAATTGCCTTAATTCAGTGTATCTATTCTTGGTATATTTTCTTCGTTGTTTCATTTTTGTTGTTTATCATTATCACACTATCATATACCTGTTCAATTTTCTTATTTATTCTAGTAGGGTGTTGACCTGACCTCATCACTACTCTACCAAGGTTAGCACTTATTGGGTACCGTTGTAGTCTACTCATTCTACACTTTTGCACATCCTTTTATGCAGATACAGGTAGCCTTACCAGCCTAGGCACCGGTGAGTAGAGTTTAGATATGGAGACTTCAAGGTATACCTGCCGGCGTCTACGGGCCTCGGAGTCACCCTCTACCTAGTTCTATCTCATTTTCCCTTTTTATAGATAATGTTGTATGGGGATATTTAGTATACTGTTGTAGAGCTTGGGACTTGGTATCACCGGATGTTGGGAGTTTTATTCTGTTGAGTTGCAGAGTTCTTTTATGTTAGTTGTTGAGTTATTTGAAAGTTTTTATCATTTTCTCAGTTAAATTCTGCCTGAATGTTAGGCTTACCTACTCTTAGAGACTAGGTTCCATCACGACATCCTACAGAGGAAAATTTGGTCAGTGACAAGTTGGTATCAAAGCCCTAGGTACATAGGTTTTACGTGTCAAAAGCAGGAATAGTAGAATCTCACGGATCGGTACAGAAACTTTTGTATTTATCTTCGAGAGGCTATGGAACTGTTAGGAAACTTCACTTATTTGATCCCTTATCATGCGTATTTCTTGACTTTAGATTTCTAAATCTATGTCTTTCTATTCTCTCATAGATGGTGAGGACATCCACCGCTGGATCCGACGATCAGATATTGTGCCCCCTGATAGAGCCGCGAGAGGCCGGGGCTGGGGCCGCGGTCAGGGTCCGGGAGAGGACAAGGAGGGGCATGTAGTGTAGCCAGAGCAGCTGCACGAGCTACGACAGAGGAGCCACCGGTAGCTTCAGTTGGGAGGTAGGCACTTGTGGCGCTTGTTGCTACCCCTGCACTTCAAGAGACGCTCGCCCAATTCTTGAGCATATTTTGTAATCTAGCTCAGGCGGGGTTGATTCCACTTGCAACGGCAACATCTCAGGCTAGGGTAGGAGCTCAAACTCCAGCGGCCCGTACCCTAGAGCAGTGATTCCATGTTGAGCAGGTCCCATAGGTTATACAAGTGCAGCTGGTTGTCCCAGTTCAGGCCGAGGTTAGGGCATTAACTTCTAAGGAGGAGTAGCTCAGGCTCGAGTGGTACAAAAAATACCATCCTCCTTCTTTCAGTGGCCTAGCTACAGAGGACGCACAAGGCTTTCTGGAAAAGTGCCACTGTATTCTCCATAACATGGGTATAGTGAAGACGAGCGGGGGTTCTTTCACCATCTGCCCCTGTATCTATCATTGGTGTATAGTATCTATTATAATATCCTTCTACTATGATTTTTGCGAGTATATATATTTTCATTCTTCTGTTCTTTTTATTATTATTTTCTTATCTTTGTATGTTATGGTTAATTGCTTATCTCCTAGACTGTATGGTTTTACTTTTTCTAACCATTTTATTCCTAGTGTAATATTTTCGTTTTCATTTTCTTGACATATTTTAAATTGTATTATTAAAGGTATTCCTCCAATAATTATTTCTTTTTCTCTTATTTCTTCATTTATTATTAATTCTTTAGGTAATTCAGGGCATAATTGTTCAGTAGTTATTATTTCAGCTTCTGTTACTAATTCTCTTGTAATATAGTTTTCTTCTTGTCCTGTATTTATTAATATTTGATATTTTCTTTGTTCCATGATTCCAGTTATATAGTAGTGGTATGTATTTATTTTTTCTTTTGTGTTTTTTATTAAATTTTTTGGGATTATATATTCTCTTCTTGATGTACTTATTCTTGATGATGTTGGTGTTTCATAAGTTAGTTGGTTTGGTATACTTGATGTACTTAATCTTTCTTTTACTATTTCTAAATCTTCATCCATGTCAATTTCTTTATAGCTATATTCATTATTGTCAATAACTGTAACTATTCTTTCAAACGGGTTTTCTATTTTAATTTTATTAATTTTATTTTTTGCTGCTATTTTATGTTTTGTTGTTAGGACGTATAAGTTTTTACATCTAGCTGTAAATATTTTACTTCTAGGTGTTAATTCTATTCCTGACATTTTCCAGTATAGTACTAATGATTTATCTATATTCTTATCGTTTATTGCTATTGAATAATTGGCACTTATTATAAATTTAAATTTTTGATATATGAGATTTCCTTTTATTGCACTTATTATGCTTTTTTCTATAGGTTGTATTATTCTATCATCTGCTAAATATATTTCTATAGGGGTATCTATTCCTTCCCTAAAACATACTTTTATTAGTATTTCAGTTCCTCCTAGGTGTACATATTTAATTGGATTTTTTGCTTTTATATCTTGTATTTCTTTGTTTATTATTCTTTTGTTTATTATTGGTATTTTGGCTTTTCCTTTTGTATATTTACAGTCAATTATATGTTCTTTTTGGCTAACTACGTAGTATTCTTCTTTTTGTTTTTTGAACCAATTTTTTATTGTAGGTACTTCAAATATTTTTTCGACACTGAGGTCTAATTCTTTTCCTTTTATTTGTTCAAATATATTATTATCAAATATAATTTTTTGTTCTGAGGATTCTTCATCTTTATATTCTTCACGTGTTATTACTTCTATTTCTTTTTCAGTCATTGGATTTCATCATCCTCTTTAGTTATTTCATTATCTATTTCATCTTCTGTATCTGATATTTCATATATACTATCTTCACTATCTAGTTCATAATCTATATATTCTATCTGCATATATTCTTCATCATCAATTATGATTTCTGTTATTTGCTTTTTCTTTAGGTTTCTAGGTGCTTTACAGTCTTTAGCTATATGTCCTAATTTTTCACAGTTATAACAAGTACATTCTGTTAGTTTCTTTTTTGGTCTAAATGATCTTTTAGTCTGGTAATTTTTTACATAATATCTTTTTCTTGGTTTTTTACTTTTATATTTTGTTCTATATTTATTATATTTCTTTGTTTTCCATTTTTTATTATATGTATCTGTACATCCAAATTGTGGTGCTGTTTTATTTTTACAACATCTTAAGTTTTTTATTAATATTTTTTCTATTTTTGTTTCTTCTTTATATTTTTCACATAATTGTGCAAACCATTGTTGTAGAAATTTTATCCTAGCTCCTAAAGTATCGGTTAATCCTGCTTCATTCCAATCTTTTATTATTTTAGAATTAAAAGGTTCTGGTAATTTTGTGAAATATAATTTTCTTATTTCTTTGCCTTCTTCTGTATTATATGTTCCTTCATAATAATATTCTCTAAATGTACAAGTATATTCGTCTATATAGCACATATTACATATTGCTAATTTTGTTATTAGATTTCTATTTGTTTGTTTTTCCTTATTTTGTTCTTCAATTTCTGTAGTCATACTACTAAATTCGTTTCTTATGGCTATTTCATATTTGTATAATATTTCTATATTTGTTGTTGCTATTTCACCATTAAATATTTTATTACTTCTTAAGGTATCTACACTCTCCTTTGTTAAATTGTGTAACCATAATTTTACTGTTCCTATGAGTGTTCTTTCTATATATCCTGGTGTTTCTGCCATTCCTATTTTATTATCTACCAATTGTTTAGATAAATATCCTATCCATAGTTGGATTGTTTTATTTATATCTGCTACGCAATCTAAATCTAAAAAATTATATTGTTTAGATATTGGTTTTGGTGTCCATTTCCTGTTTAGTCTACTATCCTATAGTGTATTATTTCTATCAAATTGTTCATAGTTAACCGTATAATAATTTGGGTTTAATCCTTTTGGATTTTTTACACCTGATGTACTAGGTTTTTCATCCATATTCACATCTCCTGTATTTATTTCTATATTTTTTGTTTTTTCTATATTTTCTAAAAGTTCTGTATATGTTTCACTTATTTCACTTGATTCTGACTTTTGGTCATCTATATTGTTATCTATTTCTTCAATTCTGGGAATTTCTTCTGGTTGTAATATTTGTTTAAATTTATTTATCTCATCTGTTAATTCTATTTCTTTATTTTTCTCTCTTTGCTTGTTTTCATATAGTGCTTTTAACATGTTTAATTCTTTTTCTAATGCTATAATTTTTGTGTTTTTTGTTTCTTCTAATTGTTGTATTTCCTTGTTTGCTTGATTTTTAATAATTTCAATTTTTTTTTCTTATCAATTTCTTCATTTTCTTTGCTTATTCTCGTCATAGCTGTCAGGCTATCTTCTAATCTTACTGTTTCTTTTTCTATCATTAGGTATAATTGGTCTCCTATTTTTTTATATCTTCTGCCTAAATTTGAAAATATTATTTTTATTTTCAATCCATCTTGGTTTTCATATGTTTTTTCGTCTATAGCCAATTCTTCTTTGTTCATTTTTAATCTATAGCTCTGATACCATTTTTACTCTCCTTTCTATTTTTATTTAATTTCATTTATAATTTAGTCAGATGTAAAAGCTTTTTCATAATATTCTTTTTGTAGTGGAATTAGTCTAATTATTTCTTTTAAGCTTTCTAATATATATTCTATATATTCTATATCTTGGGTTCTTTGGTATTTTTCTATATTAGTTTTTACTAGATTTGTTAGTAATTTTATACTGTCGGTAGTTTGTTGCCAATATTGTAGGTATATATTATTCATCATGTGTTATCAAAATATAAATCTAATTCATATAAGTCTATTTCTGGTATAATTAGTTCTGTCCAATTTTGATCCATTATTTCTATTATTTCAAAATTAAGTAATTTCTCATAAATTATTCTTCTTACATCATTATCAATATTTTTTAGTATATATAGTATAAGTATTTTATAACTAAGATTATCATCTATTAAGTAAGTGTTCATTTTATCATATGATTTGCTAAACATATTCCTTTTAATCTCTATGTCTATTATCCTTATTCATTATATTATAATAAGTTATTTTAATCATCTTTTCTGGTCACTACCATGATTTTCTGCTTCAATCAGTTACCCTAACAGCGCTTCAACTTTGTTTACTCCCCTAAACGGCTTTCCTGCCTACCGGTTTCAACCTTAGGATGCATAGTCTGGGCTTACCTACTCTTAGCATATTTTCATGGCAAACTTTCTCAAGATGATTTCTATAACAGTACTATTATATGATGGATAATTATAATTTACATATAAGAGATTATCAGGAATATAATAATTTAGCTACTCATAATTATAATATGACATACCTGTTTTTGTAGGTTTTTGATATCTCCTTGTTGATCCATAGCTTTCATATCTTCTTGATGTTCCATAGCTTTCCTGTATTTTTATCTTTAAGAAGTATCTTTAGAGAGAAGAGAGGAATTTTTGGATGCCTGAAGATGCAGCCTGTTTTTTATTCATAATCGAAAGGCTATTTAAAGATTACAAAAATGACTCTTAATGTTCATGAACGACCTTTACTGTTCATGAGACTGACTCTTACTTTTGTAAAGTAAAGAACTATTTACTTTACGACTTTTACAAAAAATAAAATAACATTAAAGAAAAGAAAAGAATCTAATAAATCTTTTACTTTATCTTGTCTGCCATAGTTTTTGTCGTTTAGTTTGTCGTCTTCTTCTCGATTATTCCAGTTGTACGTCTGGAACAATGTTATCTTCTCCTTTGCATTTTGAGCATATGTGGTCTGGGTATTTGTGACTGATTAGCTTGCAATATCTTGTTAACAGTTCTGGAGAGATGAAATTCGTCCTTATAGCTCTTGTGATTGTAGGTTGTTCTGGTTTTAAAAGACTTAAGACCCATTGTCTTAATTCTTCCATATCTGCTTCTCGTATCTCTCTGCAATTTGAATATATCATTGTTTGTTCTCTTGAATAATAACTCCAAATCGCATTCTGATTTAGGTAGTTGTTTGCTAGTTCATTTAGTATAATGGATATTCCAATAATCCTTTTATTTGCATAAAAGTCTGGAATATTTATTTTTTCTATCTCTTCTTGTTCTTCTATTCTTTCTGGTATGAGCATTTCTCTTGTAAGTCCGATCTTGATAACTTGTATGATAGGCTTTATTTCTTCATATAATATCTCTGCTGTAGCTGAATAAAATCGTATATAGAATAACGTTCCTTTAGTTATTCTTCTGTATTGCAATTTTTTATTGTAGGTACTTCAAATATTTTTTCGACACTGAGGTCTAATTCTTTTCCTTTTATTTGTTAAAATATATTATTATCAAATATAATTTTTTGTTCTGAGGATTCTTCATCTTTATATTCTTCACGTGTTATTACTTCTATTTCTTTTTCAGTCATTGGATTTCATCATCCTCTTTAGTTATTTCATTATCTATTTCATCTTCTGTATCTGATATTTCATATATACTATCTTCACTATCTAGTTCATAATCTATATATTCTATCTGCATATATTCTTCATCATCAATTATGATTTCTGTTATTTGCTTTTTCTTTAGGTTTCTAGGTGCTTTACAGTCTTTAGCTATATGTCCTAATTTTCCACAGTTATAACAAGTACATTCTGTTAGTTTCTTTTTTGGTCTAAATGATCTTTTAGTCTGGTAATTTTTTACATAATATCTTTTTCTTGGTTTTTCACTTTTATATTTTGTTCTATATTTATTATATTTCTTTGTTTTCCATTTTTTATTATATGTATCTGTACATCCAAATTGTGGTGCTATTTTATTTTTACAACATCTTAAGTTTTTTATTAATATTTTTTCTATTTTTGTTTCTTCTTTATATTTTTCACATAATTGTGCAAACCATTGTTGTAGAAATTTTATCCTAGCTCCTAAAGTATCTGTTAATCCTGCTTCATTCCAATCTTTTATTATTTTAGAATTAAAAGGTTCTGGTAATTTTGTGAAATATAATTTTCTTATTTCTTTGCCTTCTTCTGTATTATATGTTCCTTTATAATAATATTCTCTAAATGCACAAGTATATTCGTCTATATAGCACATATTACATATTGCTAATTTTGTTATTAGATTTCTATTTGTTTGTTTTTCCTTATTTTGTTCTTCAATTTCTGTAGTCATACTACTAAATTCGTTTCTTATGGCTATTTCATATTTGTATAATATTTCTATATTTGTTGTTGCTATTTCACCATTAAATTTTTTATTACTTCTTAAGGTATCTATACTCTCTTTTGTTAAATTGTGTAACCATAATTTTACTGTTCCTTTGAGTGTTCTTTCTATATATCCTGGTGTTTCTGCCATTCCTATTTTATTATCTACCAATTGTTTAGATAAATATCCTATCCATAGTTGGATTATTTTATTTATATCTACTACACAATCTAAATCTAAAAAATTATATTGTTCAGATATTGGTTTTGGTGTCCATTTCCTGTTTAGTCTACTATCCTATAGTGTATTATTTCTATCAAATTGTTCATAGTTAACCGTATAATAATTTGGGTTTAATCCTTTTGGATTTTTTACACCTGATGTACTAGGTTTTTCATCCATATTCACATCTCCTGTATTTATTTCTATATTTTTTGTTTTTTCTATATTTTCTAAAAGTTCTGTATATGTTTCACTTATTTCACTTGATTCTGACTTTTGGTCATCTATATTGTTATCTATTTCTTCAATTCTGGGAATTTCTTCTGGTTGTAATATTTGTTTAAATTTATTTATCTCATCTGTTAATTCTATTTCTTTATTTTTCTCTCTTTGCTTGTTTTCATATAGTGCTTTTAACATGTTTAATTCTTTTTCTAATGCTATAATTTTTGTGTTTTTTGTTTCTTCTAATTGTTGTATCTCCTTGTTTGCTTGATTTTTAATAATTTCAATTTCTTTTTTCTTATCAATTTCTTCATTTTCTTTACTTATTCTCGTCATAGCTGTCAGGCTATCTTCTAATCTTGCTGTTTCTTTTTCTATCATTAGGTATAATTGGTCTCCTATTTTTTTATATCTTCTGCCTAAATTTGAAAATATTATTTTTATTTTCAATCCATCTTGGTTTTCATATGTTTTTTCGTCTATAGCAAATTCTTCTTTGTTCATTTTTAATCTATAGCTCTGATACCATTTTTACTCTCCTTTCTATTTTTATTTAATTTCATTTATAATTTAGTCAGATGTAAAAGCTTTTTCATAATATTCTTTTTGTAGTGGAATTAGTCTAATTATTTCTTTTAAGCTTTCTAATATATATTCTATATATTCTATATCTTGGGTTCTTTGGTATTTTTCTATATTAGTTTTTACTAGATTTGTTAGTAATTTTATACTGTCGGTAGTTTGTTGCCAATATTGTAGGTATATATTATTCATCATGTGTTATCAAAATATAAATCTAATTCATATAAGTCTATTTCTGGTATAATTAGTTCTGTCCAATTTTGATCCATTATTTCTATTATTTCAAAATTAAGTAATTTCTCATAAATTATTCTTCTTACATCATTGTCAATATTTTTTAGTATATATAGTATAAGTATTTTATAACTAAGATTATCATCTATTAAGTAAGTGTTCATTTTATCATATGATTTGCTAAACATATTCCTTTTAATCTCTATGTCTATTATCCTTATTCATTATATTATAATAAGTTATTTTAATCATCTTTTCTGGTCACTACCATGATTTTCTGCTTCAATCAGTTACCCTAACAGCGCTTCAACTTTGTTTACTCCCCTAAACGGCTTTCCTGCCTACCGGTTTCAACCTTAGGATGCATAGTCTGGGCTTACCTACTCTTAGCATATTTTCATGGCAAACTTTCTCAAGATGATTTCTATAACAGTACTATTATATGATGGATAATTATAATTTACATATAAGAGATTATCAGGAATATAATAATTTAGCTACTCATAATTATAATATGACATACCTGTTTTTGTAGGTTTTTGATATCTCCTTGTTGATCCATAGCTTTCATATCTTCTTGATGTTCCATAGCTTTCCTGTATTTTTATCTTTAAGAAGTATCTTTAGAGAGAAGAGAGGAATTTTTGGATGCCTGAAGATGCAGCCTGTTTTTTTATTCATAATCGAAAGGCTATTTAAAGATTACAAAAATGACTCTTACTGTTCATGAACGACCTTTACTGTTCATGAGACTGACTCTTACTTTTGTAAAGTAAAGAACTATTTACTTTACGACTTTTACAAAAAACAAAATAACATTAAAGAAAAGAAAAGAATCTAATAAATCTTTTACTTTATCTTGTCTGCCATAGTTTTTGTCGTTTAGTTTGTCGTCTTCTTCTCGATTATTCCAGTTGTACGTCTGGAACAATGTTATCTTCTCCTTTGCATTTTGAGCATATGTGGTCTGGGTATTTGTGACTGATTAGCTTGCAATATCTTGTTAACAGTTCTGGAGAGATGAAATTCGTCCTTATAGCTCTTGTGATTGTAGGTTGTTCTGGTTTTAAAAGACTTAAGACCCATTGTCTTAATTCTTCCATATCTGCTTCTCGTATCTCTCTGCAATTTGAATATATCATTGTTTATTCTCTTGAATAATAACTCCAAATCGCATTCTGATTTAGGTAGTTGTTTGCTAGTTCATTTAGTATAATGGATATTCCAATAATCCTTTTATTTGCATAAAAGTCTGGAATATTTATTTTTTCTATCTCTTCTTGTTCTTCTATTCTTTCTGGTATGAGCATTTCTCTTGTAAGTCCGATCTTGATAACTTGTATGATAGGCTTTATTTCTTCATATAATATCTCTGCTGTAGCTGAATAAAATCGTATATAGAATAACGTTCCTTTAGTTATTCTTCTGTATTGCAATTTTTTATTGTAGGTACTTCAAATATTTTTTCGACACTGAGGTCTAATTCTTTTCCTTTTATTTGTTCAAATATATTATTATCAAATATAATTTTTTGTTCTGAGGATTCTTCATCTTTATATTCTTCACGTGTTATTACTTCTATTTCTTTTTCAGTCATTGGATTTCATCATCCTCTTTAGTTATTTCATTATCTATTTCATCTTCTGTATCTGATATTTCATATATACTATCTTCACTATCTAGTTCATAATCTATATATTCTATCTGCATATATTCTTCATCATCAATTATGATTTCTGTTATTTGCTTTTTCTTTAGGTTTCTAGGTGCTTTACAGTCTTTAGCTATATGTCCTAATTTTCCACAGTTATAACAAGTACATTCTGTTAGTTTCTTTTTTGGTCTAAATGATCTTTTAGTCTGGTAATTTTTTACATAATATCTTTTTCTTGGTTTTTTACTTTTATATTTTGTTCTATATTTATTATATTTCTTTGTTTTCCATTTTTTATTATATGTATCTGTACATCCAAATTGTGGTGCTGTTTTATTTTTACAACATCTTAAGTTTTTTATTAATATTTTTTCTATTTTTGTTTCTTCTTTATATTTTTCACATAATTATGCAAACCATTGTTGTAGAAATTTTATCCTAGCTCCTAAAGTATCTGTTAATCCTGCTTCATTCCAATCTTTTATTATTTTAGAATTAAACGGTTCTGGTAATTTTGTGAAATATAATTTCCTTATTTCTTTGCCTTCTTCTGTATTATATGTTCCTTTATAATAATATTCTCTAAATGCACAAGTATATTCGTCTATATAGCACATATTACATATTGCTAATTTTGTTATTAGATTTCTATTTGTTTGTTTTTCCTTATTTTGTTCTTCAATTTCTGTAGTCATACTACTAAATTCGTTTCTTATGGCTATTTCATATTTGTATAATATTTCTATATTTGTTGTTGCTATTTCACCATTAAATTTTTTATTACTTCTTAAGGTATCTATACTCTCCTTTGTTAAATTGTGTAACCATAATTTTACTGTTCCTTTGAGTGTTCTTTCTATATATCCTGGTGTTTCTGCCATTCCTATTTTATTATCTACCAATTGTTTAGATAAATATCCTATCCATAGTTGGATTATTTTATTTATATCTACTACACAATCTAAATCTAAAAAATTATATTGTTCAGATATTGGTTTTGGTGTCCATTTCCTGTTTAGTCTACTATCCTATAGTGTATTATTTCTATCAAATTGTTCATAGTTAACCGTATAATAATTTGGGTTTAATCCTTTTGGATTTTTTACACCTGATGTACTAGGTTTTTCATCCATATTCACATCTCCTGTATTTATTTCTATATCTTTTGTTTTTTCTATATTTTCTAAAAGTTCTGTATATGTTTCACTTATTTCACTTGATTCTGACTTTTGGTCATCTATATTATTATCTATTTCTTCAATTCTGGGAATTTCTTCTGGTTGTAATATTTGTTTAAATTTATTTATCTCATCTGTTAATTCTATTTCTTTATTTTTCTCTCTTTGCTTGTTTTCATATAGTGCTTTTAACATGTTTAATTCTTTTTCTAATACTATAATTTTTGTGTTTTTTGTTTCTTCTAATTGTTGTATCTCCTTGTTTGCTTGATTTTTAATAATTTTAATTTCTTTTTTCTTATCAATTTCTTCATTTTCTTTACTTATTCTCGTCATAGCTGTCAGGCTATCTTCTAATCTTGTTGTTTCTTTTTCTATCATTAGGTATAATTGGTCTCCTATTTTTTTATATCTTCTGCCTAAATTTGAAAATATTATTTTTATTTTCAATCCATCTTGGTTTTCATATGTTTTTTCGTCTATAGCAAATTCTTCTTTGTTCATTTTTAATCTATAGCTCTGATACCATTTTTACTCTCCTTTCTATTTTTATTTAATTTCATTTATAATTTAGTCAGATGTAAAAGCTTTTTCATAATATTCTTTTTGTAGTGGAATTAGTCTAATATTTCTTTTAAGCTTTCTAATATATATTCTATATATTCTATATCTTGGGTTCTTTGGTATTTTTCTATATTAGTTTTTACTAGATTTGTTAGTAATTTTATACTGTCGGTAGTTTGTTACCAATATTGTAGATATATATTATTCATCATGTGTTATCAAAATATAAATCTAATTCATATAAGTCTATTTCTGGTATAATTAGTTCTGTCCAATTTTGATCCATTATTTCTATTATTTCAAAATTAAGTAATTTCTCATAAATTATTCTTCTTACATCATTGTCAATATTTTTTAGTATATATAGTATAAGTATTTTATAACTAAGATTATCATCTATTAAGTAAGTGTTCATTTTATCATATGATTTGCTAAACATATTCCTTTTAATCTCTATGTCTATTATCCTTATTCATTATATTATAATAAGTTATTTTAATCATCTTTTCTGGTCACTATCATGATTTTCTGCTTCAATCAGTTACCCTAACAGCGCTTCAACTTTGTTTACTCCCCTAAACGGCTTTCCTGCCTACCGGTTTCAACCTTAGGATGCATAGTCTGGGCTTACCTACTCTTAGCATATTTTCATGGCAAACTTTCTCAAGATGATTTCTATAACAGTACTATTATATGATGGATAATTATAATTTACATATAAGAGATTATCAGGAATATAATAATTTAGCTACTCATAATTATAATATGACATACCTGTTTTTGTAGGTTTTTGATATCTCCTTGTTGATCCATAGCTTTCATATCTTCTTGATGTTCCATAGCTTTCCTGTATTTTTATCTTTAAGAAGTATCTTTAGAGAGAAGAGAGGAATTTTTGGATGCCTGAAGATGCAGCCTGTTTTTTATTCATAATCGAAAGGCTATTTAAAGATTACAAAATGACTCTTACTGTTCATGAACGACCTTTACTGTTCATGAGACTGACTCTTACTTTTGTAAAGTAAAGAACTATTTACTTTACGACTTTTACAAAAAACAAAATAACATTAAAGAAAAAAAAGAATCTAATAAATCTTTTACTTTATCTTGTCTGCCATAGTTTTTGTCGTTTAGTTTGTCGTCTTCTTCTCGATTATTCCAGTTGTACGTCTGGAACAATGTTATCTTCTCCTTTGCATTTTGAGCATATGTGGTCTGGGTATTTGTGACTGATTAGCTTGCAATATCTTGTTAACAGTTCTGGAGAGATGAAATTCGTCCTTATAGCTCTTGTGATTGTAGGTTGTTCTGGTTTTAAAAGACTTAAGACCCATTGTCTTAATTCTTCCATATCTGCTTCTCGTATCTCTCTGCAATTTGAATATATCATTGTTTATTCTCTTGAATAATAACTCCAAATCGCATTCTGATTTAGGTAGTTGTTTGCTAGTTCATTTAGTATAGTGGATATTCCAATAATCCTTTTATTTGCATAAAAGTCTGGAATATTTATTTTTTCTATCTCTTCTTGTTCTTCTATTCTTTCTGGTATGAGCATTTCTCTTGTAAGTCCGATCTTGATAACTTGTATGATAGGCTTTATTTCTTCATATAATATCTCTGCTGTAGCTGAATAAAATCGTATATAGAATAACGTTCCTTTAGTTATTCTTCTGTATTGCAATTTTTTATTGTAGGTACTTCAAATATTTTTTCGACACTGAGGTCTAATTCTTTTCCTTTTATTTGTTCAAATATATTATTATCAAATATAATTTTTTGTTCTGAGGATTCTTCATCTTTATATTCTTCACGTGTTATTACTTCTATTTCTTTTTCAGTCATTGGATTTCATCATCCTCTTTCGTTATTTCATTATCTATTTCATCTTCTGTATCTGATATTTCATATATACTATCTTCACTATCTAGTTCATAATCTATATATTCTATCTGCATATATTCTTCATCATCAATTATGATTTCTGTTATTTGCTTTTTCTTTAGGTTTCTAGGTGCTTTACAGTCTTTAGCTATATGTCCTAATTTTCCACAGTTATAACAAGTACATTCTGTTAGTTTCTTTTTTGGTCTAAATGATCTTTTAGTCTGGTAATTTTTTACATAATATCTTTTTCTTGGTTTTTTACTTTTATATTTTGTTCTATATTTATTATATTTCTTTGTTTTCCATTTTTTATTATATGTATCTGTACATCCAAATTGTGGTGCTGTTTTATTTTTACAACATCTTAAGTTTTTTATTAATATTTTTTCTATTTTTGTTTCTTCTTTATATTTTTCACATAATTGTGCAAACCATTGTTGTAGAAATTTTATCCTAGCTCCTAAAGTATCTGTTAATCCTGCTTCATTCCAATCTTTTATTATTTTAGAATTAAAAGGTTCTGGTAATTTTGTAAAATATAATTTCCTTATTTCTTTGCCTTCTTCTGTATTATATGTTCCTTTATAATAATATTCTCTAAATGCACAAGTATATTCGTCTATATAGCACATATTACATATTGCTAATTTTATTATTAGATTTCTATTTGTTTGTTTTTCCTTATTTTGTTCTTCAATTTCTGTAGTCATACTACTAAATTCGTTTCTTATGGCTATTTCATATTTGTATAATATTTCTATATTTGTTGTTGCTATTTCACCATTAAATTTTTTATTACTTCTTAAGGTATCTATACTCTCCTTTGTTAAATTGTGTAACCATAATTTTACTGTTCCTATGAGTGTTCTTTCTATATATCCTGGTGTTTCTGCCATTCCTATTTTATTATCTACCAATTGTTTAGATAAATATCCTATCCATAGTTGGATTGTTTTATTTATATCTGCTACGCAATCTAAATCTAAAAAATTATATTGTTCAGATATTGGTTTTGGTGTCCATTTCCTGTTTAGTCTACTATCCCATAGTGTATTATTTCTATCAAATTGTTCATAGTTAACCGTATAATAATTTGGGTTTAATCCTTTTGGATTTTTTACACCTGATGTACTAGGTTTTTCATCCATATTCACATCTCCTGTATTTATATCTATATTTTTTGTTTTTTCTATATTTTCTAAAAGTTCTGTATATGTTTCACTTATTTCACTTGATTCTGACTTTTGGTCATCTATATTGTTATCTATTTCTTCAATTCTGGGAATTTCTTCTGGTTGTAATATTTGTTTAAATTTATTTATCTCATCTGTTAATTCTATTTCTTTATTTTTCTCTCTTTGCTTGTTTTCATATAGTGCTTTTAACATGTTTAATTGTTTTTCTAATGCTATAATTTTTGTGTTTTTTGTTTCTTCTAATTGTTGTATTTCCTTGTTTGCTTGATTTTTAATAATTTCAATTTCTTTTTTCTTATCAATTTCTTCATTTTCTTTACTTATTCTCGTCATAGCTGTCAGGCTATCTTCTAATCTTGCTGTTTCTTTTTCTATCATTAGGTATAATTGGTCTCCTATTTTTTTATATCTTCTGGCTACCTCCTGTCCTGTTTGTGTATATACAGTATCTAGTAATCCATAATTGTAGCAGGTGGCTATTAGTTTTGCACTTGTATTTGGTAGTGCTATTAATTTATTGTATCCTGTTAGAAAATGGGTAATATAATCTTCGTTTGGATTCTGGGTAGTTTGGGATCTTGGGTTTTTGTTTAAAAAGTTTTGTATTTTGTGTATGTTGTCTATATATGTACGGGTTATATGGTTGTATATCTTTTTAGCTTGGTTCAGACTTTCTTTGTAGGTATTTATCTATGGTGGTAGGAATATTTCGTTCTGGGTATTTTGGATATTTTTCTGTACGAATGGTTTTGAAAATAAATTGTTCATATTTATGTTTGTGTATCTAGGTTTAATTTCTTCCTTCTTCTTTGCAGATGAACTGCTAGCTGTGCTGCTTCCTGCAACTGTATTTAACAAACTGTTATGAGTTTTTAGGTGTTTCTCAACGTCACCTTCTAGCTCTGGAATTTTAGAGACTTCCGATCGTCTTATCTCCGCATTTTTTGAGTCATGCTGCTGACTACTAGCTGTTTTTCTTATTATCTGTATCTCTTCATCCATACTTTCCACTTTCTTACAAAGTGTAGTCATGGCTAAGAGTAGATTTTCCATTGTATTATCTGGATCAGTTTGGGTAGCTTTGTCTTGACAAGTAATCTGCAACAACATTCTTGTTAGTAGTGATTATTTCAATTGTAAATGTAAAGTTTAATATACTTAATACCAGTCTGCGTATTTCTTTTGTTGTAACTGAATCTTGTACTTTTCTGGTTATCCACCATTTTACTTGAGTATTATCTGTTCTTACAATAAATCTGTTGTAAACTATATATGGTTCAAATGCTAATAAACATTTATATAATGCAAACAATTCTTTTCTATTTATCTCCCATTTTTCTTGTGGTTCCGTATAAGATCCTGAATAATACCTGCAATGATGTTCTATTTTTTCTTTATCATATTTATATTTAAGAACTCCTCCATAACTATGATTACTCGAATCTGTTTCTACAATGTAAGTAAATTTCTTATTTTCATCTGGGAAGTATAATTTTGGTAGTTTCTTACACAATATTTTAATCTTCCTTATTTGTTCTTTATCTTTTTCATCGAACCCATATTCTACATCCTTTTTTAGTTTTTTCTGTAGAGGTTTTAGATTTTCTGCTAATTTAGGTATATATTCTCTTACTTGGTTTACTAATCCTAAGAATGATTGTAATTTCTTTTTTGTATCTATGTTTTCATTAAGATTGATTATTTTTTGTACTATATGTGTTTGCATTTTTATTCCATTTTTATCTATTTGTATTCCTAAAAATTCTATCTGATTCTTCATAATTTCTGCTTTGGTTTTACTTAAGCTTATACCAGAGTTTTCTATAATATGTATGAATTTTTCTAATAATTTTATATGTTCATCTTGTGTTCTCGAATATAGTAATATATCATCTATATATACTATACAATTTTCTAGTTGGTTAAAATAATTATCCATAAAATGTTGGTACCTTCCTGGTGCATTTTTATATCCAAATGGTAAAACATTCCATTCATAAAATCCTTGTGGTACTGTAAATGCTGTTAGTTTTTTAGATTCATCTTCTAGTTTTAGATGGTAAAATCCTGATTTACAGTCGAATTTACTAAAGTAATTATATCCTTGGATTTGTCTTATTTTTAATATCTTGTTAGGTATTGGGTAATTATATGTTTTAGTTTTTGCATTTAAATTTCGGTAATCTATAACCATTCTACTTTTTCCTCTTTTTTGTTCACTATGTTTATTTACTATAAATGCTGGACTTGTATGTTTACTATTACTTTCTTGTATATACTTGTTATCTAATAATTCTTTTATATGCATTTTAAATTCTGTTAAGTCATCAA